>NC_139559.1:51011377-51196300 GCF_965112155.1 Podarcis liolepis
AAACAAGTAGCCTGAGATATGGACTATCTGCAGCAGGGGTAGCCAACACAGTATGCAGCAGATACTGTTGGACTATAATTCCCATCAACTTTAACCATTGGACATACTGGCTCGGAACACCACATAGGCTACCCCGGCTCCCATTCAGAACAGACATTAAAGGTTCTTTGTACAACATGGGATTAACAGCAATTCAAACTCCTTTTGGCTAGGTTGGGGTGAGATGGGGTGAGCATGTGTGAGTGGATTGAGCAAAGGCATCTCTTCATCTAGCCCTGCTGATCTCCACCAGTACAGAGCTTCTGCTTCTGCCCTTGGGTTCCCCCTGGTGGCAGCCAGCAAAAAGTCCTCCAGTTAGATGTCCTGGGGGCCAGCCCCACTGCCATTACATGACAGCTTTGCAATCTCCCTTTCACATCTACCACCCATCACCCATCCCAGTCGGCATGTTTTGCAGGGATGCAAACGCAACAGTGTCCTCAGCACTCCTATAAAGCCTCACCAGGCAACAACCAGGGTTAGGATTGCAACGTAAGTCTCTGAATGTTATTTTTTTAAAGTCTCTGAACTTTGAATTCTTTTCAGAGAAGAACATTTTGTACTTGGGAACCTCAGTTTCTATCATTATTCCACTAAAGTGGATTCAGCAAACTTTCAGATTTTCAGAGGATCAGAGTTTCAGGATTCAGGAAAAGCAAAAGGAAGAACTTCTTCACACAATGCATAGTTAAGCAACTGAAATTGCTACCACAAGATGGTAACCATCTTGGAAGGCTTGGAAGGGTTCAAGCAAATTTGTGGAAGATAAGGCTCCCAATGGCTCCTAGTCGCAATGTCTAGTATGTCTTGGAATAAGCTTTCCTTCACAAGCAGGATGACTTGAATTTTACATTTTTTAAAAAAAGTTAAAGTTCTTAGGAAGTAGATAACAGGGATTTCCTCCTATGTGTGTGCTTTTCTTTTTATTTTACTACAGTTTTAAAAATTGTTTTATATTGTCTCTACTACAGCTTTTTATTGGCTGCTTTTACTGACTTATCTTAATTCATTTTGTTGTTTTACTTTTATTGCTTATTTTGTACACCACTGTGAATAAATTTTCATGCAGAAAAGCAGGGTGTAAATAACATGAAATAAGACAAATCTTTCCTGTAATACAGGAGAACGCCAACTTATGAACCTAGGAAGTTGCCTTACACAGAGTCAGACCATTGGTTCATTTAGCTCAGTACTGTCTACGATGGCTGGGAACAACTGTCCTGGAAGAGGGTTTTCCCAGCCATCTCTGGAAATACTGAGGGTTGAACCTGGGACCTTTTGCATGCAAAGCATGCACTCCATCATGGAGCAACAGTCTTGCACCAGCTCTTGGATCTTAAACAGAATTATACATAAACTGCACATAAAAGATTCAATAATTCTGTGCCATGGTAACTCAATCTGTGCACCAAAAATCTGCAATATTCTGCAAGACAGACATTCTACATTATGCATTTTCTTAATTTTGATCATTTAACTCTGCTCCTGCTGATCATGCAGAATGGATAACAGTTATGCAGGGGACTACTATCTTGTCACCCGACCATCAGAAATTCTGCTTGACGCCATTTCCTGTATAAGAGAGTTCATTAAGCAGTCCCTACATGTTTTCAAGCCTAGCTTCACAACTGTGAGGGCTAGATTTGCTTTTTCTATTTTATTTTTAAGTGAGATAAGATCTTCAGTATACCAAATGGTACATCAGAATACCAAGATTAGCAATCACATAATGGACAGAAAAGTCATAGAATCATAGAATTGTAGAGTTGGAAGGGACCATGAGGAACTAATTCTAATCCAACCCTGTACAATGCAGAAATTTTCTTGCCCAGTGTGGGGAACAAACCCACAACCCTGAGATTAAGAGTTTCATGCTCTCTTGAACATATAAGCATCATTAAAACTGAGTTATGCAAGAGTCTGATACTTGATTCATCTAGCTTAGTATTGTCTCCTATAACTAGGAGTGGCTCTTCATGATCTCAGACAAAAATCTTTTCCATCACCTGGTTTCTGAGTGCTTTTAATCAGAGGTGCAAAGGATTATACTTGGGTCCTCTCGCCTGCAAACATGTGTTCTATGAATTGTGGCCACTCCCCTCCTCCTTGCTGATATTTAAAAAAGGATGCTCTATCTTGCAGTGTCCATTTTCAGGGGGGTATGCCAAAGCAAACGAGAGTTAATCAAAAACAGTCATAGAAAAAAGTCAAACACAAACAGGCAGCTGCACGGATGATTAGGTTGCAAACACATTTTGAGAAAAACTGTTTGTCAAGGCCTGACTAAACCCAATACATGAAGCATCTCTCACTTCCTTCCCACCAAAGTTGTCAACTCCCTCTCCAGCTAACAAAGCATGCCGGCAAACCAGAACGTTGCCAGCCCATCACCCATGCCTTCCCAAAGTGAACATTAACTTCAATTTGAAAAAGCTGATAGGAGAAAACAGAAAAATCAAGCGGAACATGGGCACCTTCTCCACTGAAGAGTCAGGCACTCTTAAAAGAAGAGAATGTCAGAAAAACGCAACAGAGCCAAGCAGAAAGCTGCACAATGCCAGCGAAGCAGCAGGTGACAGCAGAGCTTAAAATTTCTCCTGGGTTCTGGAATTTCACAGCAGGCAACCTCTGGCATTTGGGCCCAGACAATGTGAGACGAGCTGTGTTCTTGCTGTGACAAAACACCCCGCCCAGAAACAGTCACCATTAGCATGTGTTCTGCCAGTGAGAAACCTCCAGAGCCAAAGGACAAGTGCAGCAATTAGAATGCAGGGAGGGAGGGGGGCAGGAGCTGTTTAACTGCACGACCCCAGAGGTCAGTGCATCTGACTCCTAGCACTTCCATAAATATTACATGAATGGGGGGGGGGGATGTTTTAAGCTTCCCTGAACGAATTCTCCCTTTGACCCTTCCCTTCATTCTCACATTCTACATGCAGCTCAACATGTTAGCAACGTTATGTACACATGCAAAAGGCCAGATAATAATTTGTGTAAATGAAGGGAAGTGGATAAAAGTGTTGACTGCAGGAGTGACCTAGAAAAAGCAGGGATCTCCAATACCCATCCGTGTTCCATATGCAACAGTTCTTCTATATAATGCATTTATCATCTGCTTGGAGTCAGTGCCTCACAATCAGATCCATCAAAGCACAGGACACCAGAAAGGGGAAAAAAAAACTTTCAGCAGTACATGGATCATGCAAGATATGAAGAGTCAACTTGCCATACGACTGTAATTGCATTCTGTCACCACTGAACCTTATGGGTAGAGATGCCAAATGAACTGGTTTGCTCTGAATTTCAGCGTGAACTGACCTGATCTGCATCTCCAGGATTAATGCAAAGAATAAAATGTGATTTTGTGATGTTTGATTTGTTTGTGCACCTATACACACACAGATGTGAACCTATGGCCACCCGCACCCCCTCAAGTCTTTCCTTGGCCACACATGGCATATTCCTACAACTTTTCTTTGCAAAAAAAAGCTCTAGCATCTTTACAGCTCTTTTCGGAATATATACACACATACCAGCCCTGTTTTGCCTTTCTTAAAAACAAAATTAAAGTCACCTGAACAGTCTTCCCCAACCTGGTGCCCCCTGATGTTTTGGATTACAACTCCCTTCATTCCTCAACACTGACCATGTTAGCAGCGGGTGATGGGAGTTACAGCCTAAAAGCAAATGGAGGGCACCAGTTGGGAAAGGCTGCACTAGAGAGAGAGAGAAGAAACAGAATCCTTCAGGAATTCACCTAGCATGAGGCTCTCACCAAACCATGTAATATAGTAATCACCAAGTGACTCAGTGATCCTAGTGTACCTCTAAGCCTGATAGCTATTTGACCATTTAGACATTTCCCACACTGGTGGTATGAAGGCAAGGTCTGCAAGTATCCTGGAACTGAGAAAGAGCCCCAGCCTTCATGCATCTCCTATGATCGTGCTCTAATGCTCCTTGACATCCCTCTGAAGACGGTGAGCTATTTGTAGTCACCACCATGATTTGTTAGTAATTATTTTCATGGTGTCACATTGCTGTCACACTGCTAACAAAGAGACAGGCAGCCCGAGGCTGCTTGCAAGAGACACTCAGAAAATGTGGCGGGGGGTGGGGGGGTGGGATTGTCAGGCACCCAAAGACTCTCTTTGCTCAACAGAGCTTTCGAACCAGAGCCCTTACAATAGCCTAAAATCAATGGTTCCTCAGAAGCAGCAAGCCAGCACTATCTTGCACTTTGGCCACAGAGGCTGAAATTAATTACTATCCTCCTCCGCACTATCCCTGAAACAAAGCCAACAAAGCCAGCGGGTTCGGGGTAGTTTTAGATTTCCTTAAGCTATTAACGTGCTAGAAATCTAAAGCAAAGACACATACAAAATGTGGGTGCAGATGACTTTAGCCATATCTTTTCAAGCTGCATTTTCCCCCCAAGCACTGCAAAACCACTGCAAAGTCTACAGTATCCCAGTATCGGCAAATATGCTAATTTATACACAGTGACAATGTGCTGTATTTCTTCAGTCTGGCCGCCTTAGCTGTTTAGCATTTCCCAGTGCTAAGGGACAGTTGCAGAGAGAGAGAGAGAGAGAGAGAGAGAGAGAGAGAGAGAGAGAGAGACTGTCACAGCCTAATGGCTTGTGCCCGTTACCTTGCCCTCGTGTCACTGACATCCCAAGAACTTCCTATATGCCAGCTCCATCCATCCATCTTGCACCTGTGACTGTGATACTTCAGGCTGACTTGTCAGTCAAAGGTAATCATCCTTCCCCCACTATCTGCATTGCTTGCTTGGTCCCATGAGAAATGTCAGCAATTCTAAGACCTGGTATGTTGCACAATACAAATACAGTCAAATGAAAGTGAGCTGCCACACCAGCTGACCCTTCAGGCTGCCTTGATTCCAGCTGCATAGAATAAGGGTGAACATGGCTCCTTGAGCAACCCTAAATGTTTAAAGCATCCAATAGGTATGATCTTCCTTCTGCTCAATGTAACAGCTTGCACATCATACATCACGAAAACAGAAGAAAAGTGCCAAAGAATTCTGAGGACATTAAAACTAATTGTAGAAGCTTAACCTGGAGAGTGTGTGTCACATAAAGACAAGTTGCGAAACTTACCATATGCTCCAAAAATTGATACACTGCCCCCCCAATGGCCCTAATCACTACTTAGAACATTTAAACGGTCCATAAAATGCAAGTGATGCAGCAGCTCATGGGGCTGCAAAATGATGTCACAATTCAAGAGGATGGTTTGACCTCATCTGTACCTGCAGAATTAATGGAAGGAGGATGTTGGTTCCAAGTTTGCACTGTTTCCATAAAGCCACCAAAGTCCTAGCACAACAATAGCTAAAGAACATGCAGATACATTCACACCTCAAAAGGCAGAAACGTGAAACATTGTTCAGACAGCCTGATAATGTTAGCATCGATGCAGCACAGAAAGGATAAATAATTTAACTTCAGCCATACCTAATACTCCTTGCTATTTAACTTTGCCCAGAATCCATTTTGCTTGTCGTCCCCGCCCCCATATGATAGTATATACTGCTTTTTCAGCTTCAAAGTACTGCCTCCAACAATATTGAAGGTTCTTGGTCAAATACAGAGGTCAGAAACCTTTTTCAGCCATGGGCCGGTCCACCGTCCCTCAGACCATGTGGTGGGCCGGACTATATTTTTTTGGGGGGGGAAATGAATGAATTCTTATGCCCCACAAATAACCCAGAGATGCATTTTAAATAAAAGCACACATTCTACTCATGTAAAAACACCAGGCAGGCCCCACAAATAACCCAGAGATGCATTTTAAATAAAAGGACACATTCTACTCATGTAAAAACACGCTGATTCCCACGGGCCTTAGGTTGCCTACCCCTGGTCAAACACATAAAGCGGAGCCTACAGCCAAAACAGATCATCCTATATTCTCAACAGGTTTCATCTCTGACCTCTGCCTTTCACTAACAACTTAAACAGATAACTGCCATTTAACTCGATTTTGCTACAACCTAGCCAGCCAAAGAACATAGAGCCCCAGAGTTTTCAGCATCACACAAAAAAACTCCAGATCTCTAGAGCTAACAGAATGGAAAAGGAGCTCCAAGATTATCTACCTAACCCGACGCACTGAAAGAATTATCTAGATCACATCTGGGCAACTTAAGACCCATATGCCAAATACAAATTACGGGCATCCTTTCTGTAGCGTGTCAAGTATTCACTGCATCACATAGCATGCTAGCTACCACCTTACATTGTATTTTATTACACTTTAGCCCAGTATATCTTTCAGGAAATAGCTCTGTTCATTTGACAGAATGTATTGTCAGCAAACCCAAAGTGTAAGTTCTCTTCCCTATCATGGTCCAGAAAGCTTCAGCAGGAATACAATCCAACCTATGCTCAAAAAGTCATCCAGCAGAACGCTATGCTAACTGATTGTGTCTCCCCATTCTTATTAAAATATCATCAAGCAAGGAAGTTGGTCAATAACCTCAAAAAAACACCTATATGAATATTTGGCAATATGCAAATATAAATATAATTGATGAATAATCAATTACAAAGCTGGTGAAAAATCAATTTAAAATATCTAATCAGCTAACTTTCCTATTTCTTGATTTTCTTAGACCTCATGTGGAACATGCATCAACAGAATATTGTCCTGATTAAAGGAAGTAATAGTACCACTCTATTCTGCCTTGGTCAGACTACACCTGGAATACTGTGTCTAGTTCTGGGCACCACAATTTAAGAAGGATGTTGACAAGCTGGACAAGATGATCAAGGGTCTGGAAACCAAGTCTTTTGAGGGATGGTTGAGGGAGTTGGGTATGTTTAGCCTGGGAAAGAAGAGACTGAAATGAGATATGATAGCCATCATTTATCACAGTTTTAAGGGAGAAAAGCATGCTCACAGTGACATAAAATAAATGCTTATGGACTAGTAGCTTTTACAGACTTTTGTATGGCTATGCTACCCTGCAGTACAACCACTGCCAGTCTCCGCATACTTTTTCTCAGTCTCAACTACAAGAAAATAGGACAATGCCACCACCCACCCCAATTATGAGTAATAAATTATTTTTTATTAAATAAATAATCACTCTCTCTCTAATATTCTACCCTAGATATCAGTTTCTCTTATGTTTTGCCCCCTTTCTTAGCATTTTACTATCCCTTGTGATACTGTTGTCTGGCTTCATTCCCATGGTCTTAATTTCCAAACCAATACCACTGTGCTCTCTCAACTTACACTGTGTCAAAGCTCATTATGCTTTCAGCTAACACACCACCAACCCCTTCAGATACAGGGATGAAGCTCTTACCCTTTGTGTATAGAAGATTAGACAAGCTGAAGTTTGCCGTCCATAGCAAGGTAATCCCTACGTGAACGGCTTAGTTACAAGCATCTCACCCAAAACCAATTCCTAGAAACCACAGGGAGAGGGAGAGAGGGGGGAGGAAGACACTTGCAGGATTCGACATACAACCCTCCATTCCCAAACAAAGAAAAAGAAAGCAGCAGAAAAGGTAAGCATGCAGAGCCATAAAATTAGAAAATACAGGACTGAGAAAGCGGGTGCTTGGATTACAAAACTAGTTTAAGTTTCCTTTTGTCTTGAAGAGTGAGAGATTCGGGGGTAAAATAATAGTCAGGGGTTTAGAAGAAGCTCACTGCCTGCAAAAGGTTCAATCTGGCCTCCCATGCCCATATCTTTATGTATCTGCTGGGAAAAGTCATCTGGGGGTTTGAGTTGAAGTGTCACCAAAACAAAATGGCATTCATTTCTGCCTGTCTACCCACGGGAGGTTGTGGAAGCCCTCCACCTAGACAAGAGGAGGTGCTGTGGATTGGAAAGTCACCATCTCCAGATTCAGCTGCACAAGTAGTCCTAGATGGGACTGTGGCCCCCAAGGAACAGCAACCACAAAAAAATCCAGAACAGATTTAACAGATGCATGGGGAGAGGAGGGAGGAAAATTTATGCTGTGCAAACAAACATCCTTGCACTAATGGAACTACTGTGTTGGCTACCACTAATATTCTGTCAGTTTTAACTCTAATGGGGAAGTTATGGCCTAAATTTTATAAAGATTTAATTCTGCAATGTTGCATGTTGGTAATTGGTTGTGAGCCACTTTGTGAAGAAAAATTCTCCGAAAAAGTGGGGTATAATTTTTTTAAATAAATAAAAGCAATAGCCAGATGAAGCAGAATTCAGTACATACACAGTACACACATAGGTCTTCTACTTGTTTATTCCAGAACATATTATGCTGACAGCAATTTTTATGGTGAAGCATGTGATGTAGCAGCATAGGTATTATATGTACTTGGAAAAAGAAGCCAAGGATCCGCACTTAACCATGGTTTCCCATTCATGTGTGAACTGAAACAATGCTTAATGATTTCAAGACAAGCAACTTTGAACTATGGCTTAATATCCTGGCTTGTTTTGAAGCCACTAACCATACTTTCCAGATTCACACATATTGGGGAGCTATGATTAAGTAAGGAATCTTGTTCTGTTGTTTGCGTGAAGGGAGGAGCTAAAGGGCAGAAAAGGGACTGCCTGCAGCAGTTGCGTACTGCTCATGCATATCTTAACTTTTAAAAAGATTGGCTTAATATCATGTGAAAAGTGGTCTATCTGCTAAGATTCTTAGAGGATTGTGAATTCTGCATTTGCATGGCTTGGTTGCAGAATACACATAATCCTGCCCTTAATTTGCCATTATCAGTTGTGAGATCTGACAAATTCTCCAGGCAGAAATTTTAACTGCTTGGCATTATTCAAAGCAACTTATTTGTGTGACTGGTTAGGTTTGTGTTGTTATTTTTAGGATGTAAATTTCTTGATTCAGGAGCAAAATCGTTCACTCAAAGAATACAGGGCAATAAGCACAATAGCACTATTCCTAAAAAGTCACACATCCACCAGTATTAGCATCTCGGGAAGCAGTCTCTCACACTAGAAGATATTAGAACTGTGCATGAGTCGACAGTATTAACAGTGAGGTCCAGTGTAGCATGAGCAAATGCAACATGATATCTCCTTCTCCTCCAATCTGTAGCATGTTGCACACCTCCAAAATCTCCAGAACAGATTTTGGAGTCACAGGTGGAGACTGGAAGGTGAAGGAAAGAAAATTCCTGCTGCACACATGGATTTCAGCAAGCAGGTGGATCTTACTGGGTGCCGCCATAATACTGGACTTCAGTTAACTTAAACCTAGAACATGGTTGGTAACTTAAGACCTTGGATCTATGAAAGTCAAGTGGTTTATTCTCTGAGCTAGTAATAGAGAGCTTCTGCCCTTTCCATTGTTCTTGATATATTCTGAGCATGGCATCGCCAACTCTTCTTGTAAAACTTGGAAAAGGGAAAATTAAAAACAGTAAAATCAAATTAAGCAATGGTATAATTCACTGCTAAGGATTCACTAATGTGCATCCCAAGAAATGCACCAAGAGCTATAAATGTTTCTAGTATGTTTTATCGCCATATTAGAAAGCAAGCATTTGCTTTTTAACCACTTACTTATCAAAATAAAAACTTCTGAGCAAGTAGTTTCCTGGAGAGAAATGAATTAGTCAAGTCTTTCCTGCCATGGAAATAATCAGATACGCATTTTCATGTCTTAGAAATTTAGCTTTTGCAGGTGGGACTTGTTCTGCTTCTCATCCTCAGCCCCAAACAGTACTTAATAGTCTGTTTGGATCAAACTGTTCATCCATCCCATCATACTCTTTTCCATAGTGGTCATTGAGATGCTTTGGGAAAGCCCACTAGAAGCAGAGCGTGAAGGCAACAGCCTTCCTCTGCTGCTGCCCACAGTAACAAGTAGGTTCCATTGAACTATCATGGCTAATAGGCATTACAGACACATTTGCCAAATCCCCCTTTGAAGTCAGTCAAGCCAGTGGCAATAATGACATCTTCTGTCAGACAGAAGATGGATCTCTAGTCTGACCCAGCTTGGCAACTATTATACTAAGTTATCTTGGGTGCTACTCCAAGTCAGCACAAAAGTGAAGTTCCTTCATGATATAAATGGGGTGCAGTATGACAGCCTGTTCCTTGTATATGTGGAGGACCTTCTCAGGGATGCCTACTATTTTTATATTATATGCAGGTTGTGAATAAGAGCAGAATGAACAGGGTGGAGATCAAGCCTCTATATCTGCTTCCAGAAAATCAGACAAGGTTGAAATATCTATGCTCTACTTCTGGTTCTCCTGGATGGTAATGATGAAGCTAGACAGGCTGAATTATCCAGGATATAGCACAATGCATCAATATAATGATATAGCAGACAGGAAAGAATGACTCACCAGGTGCTGGTTTGCTTTGAGGAGAGAGAAAAAGAATACAATGCCATCCCACCATACTGTTGGAACGAGGAGATTTTCCAGAGATACAGGACAGAACAGGGAGGCTTCCTCAGAGGGAAGCCTGGTGTGAATAAGCCTGAGGTAGTTCCCTTATCTGGCCCCTCCAAGGAAGCAAGACCCAGTGGTTTGTAACAAAAAAATACACCATTCACTGCTCATAACAAACAATACACATCACAGTTTGCTATAAATCCCACGCTACACTGGTTTCCAAGAATGAGCTGCTTACCCCAAGTCCAAGCTTTGCCTTACAGTTTCACATTCTCAAGTAGCTCCTTGGAATCCCCTTCCCACAGCACTTGTTCTCAGGCCTAAGGTCCCATAAGCTTAACAAGGCTGAATCTCCACTCACACATTTCAGCCTGGCAGGTCTGGTACCTCTTATCTCGAGCTTCAGGTAGTTTCTTTTTAATTAATAGCATTTCTGTATCGATGGAGGAAACTCTAACACCCAGAATGAATGGCCCTCTCTCATTAGATCCACTGCTGTCATGATGTATTCAAGCTGTGGAGGAGAATTCATTTCCTCTCAGGTGCATGGACTTTTCTTTTCCTTAGTGGGGGGAGGTTTTTAGAATGAGTGACGGTATTTGCCAAACCTGACATGAGACTACGTTGATGTGAAATGCCTTTGTCAGGACAACTCTTCAGAAAGGTGATGTTCCCACTCAGGGGCTTTTTCCTCGTTAAAGAAATTGCATCTTAACAAGGAAAGGAGGCTAGTAAGCAGGAGGAGAACAGCTGTCTTCCTTTTGCCAATCCGATTCCCGCTGATCAGTGGGGGCTGGGTGTCAGGAAATCCACCCATGCACATGTTGGGTACAGAATCAGCACCTGGTTTCTGACCCCAGGGTTACAATGAGCCTTCTGGGCAACAACTCACCACGTATTCCAAACAGGTCCATGATACTATTCTGACCTAAGCTCATCACTACTGGATATTCACTTATGCCTAGCTGCTGTCAACATCTAATGAAGAACCCTGGAACCCTGAAGCTAAACAAAATAATGTGACAGTATGCCAGCTACGAATCTACTGGAACAGAAACAGCCTTGTTTCAGTTATCCATTACCTGGTAACTTCCTGTGTGGACTACTGCAATGCACTGGGTACGGGGCTGCATTTGAAAATGGTTTGGAAACTCCAGAATATGACCATGAGACTGCTAACTGGGACCAGATGATATGAGCACATCAAGCCAGTACTTCAATGCCTTCACTGGTTCCGTTTCCAGGAAGAGTTAAACAAGTATTGGTGTTTATTTTTAGGGCCTTTCAAAGCTTAGAACAAAGATACTGAAGAACTCTTTCCCCCCCATTCCTACACATACCTACCTAACACTTCAGATTTTCTTCAAGTCCATCTTCATGTGCCCCTACCAGGTGAGGTGCAGGATGTGGCCCCTCAGATGCTGCTGAACTACAACTCACATTCTTCCTATCAGCCATGCTTGCTGGGGCCTTTAGGAACTATACTTCAGCAATATATGAAGGGTCACAGGTTAGCACCCCTACTGCAACAACAAGTGATAAAACCTTAGAATTTTTTTTCTGAAACACTGAAAGAAAGAGGATGGAAAGTACTGAGAAAGAGCCACTGATTCTTATTCCAACAATGAATTGGAACTGTAAAAAAACACACATGATTGCTCCTTGTACCCATTAAGGAGAAACACAAGATAGAGAGCTCCCTCAAGTGCAGAAGATATATTTTCAGAAATATATCGTTTAATTTTCCTGTTATTATCTGGAATAAAAAGATTAATACCTGTTAACCTGCCACATATTTTTGCAACTTATTTGATGCTAGTCTGGCCTTTGACTTTTAAAAAATCTGGATCTGAACCAGTATGATTCCTGAAAACTCACACACTCATCTATCATAAGCAAAACAGCTGTTTATCCTTTGCACAATAATGACATATTAGTTAGCTTCCCTCCAGTGCACTCTTAGAATATAATTGAACTTTGCTGAGGAATACATCTGAGGTATGCTGCACATCCAAGCTACTGTGCCTCTTTTGGTCCTTGAGGCAGCATATCAGCTCTTCACCAATCCCATTTGAAAAGAGATGTAGCTCAGTTCTGCTTTGCTAAATCTTATTTGGCAATGTGTCTAAACACATGCAAACTTAATTAGTTCAGGAGGGAGCCTCAGCATTCATAGTGATGGATAAAAGTAAATGGGGAAATGAGACGAGTCAGGGCTGGCAGCAAGCGCTCTCTCACTCAAGCTCAAGCCATGTTCGCCAACATGCTGCTAATCAGATGTGATGGCACTAAGGCTTCCGCAGCCCATCTCCACTGGGACAAAGTGACGGGCTGTTCATTAACAGGTAGCTGCTGAAGCCCTTACTTCCATGGAGCCGGAATCACAAAACCACAGGTTTCCCACTTGGCACCAGAAACATCCAAGGATTAGCCTCTGAAACTGTTGTGTAAAATAACATTTTAAAATAAGATAAAATGCATGGTGGGGGAGATGAGCCATTTACAACATCTTCTGAGGCTACAATGGAATGTTCTCTCCCACATGATTGAAAATGCATGTAGAAGATACGCAAAGAATGACGTTAACAAACTCAAAAAGGACCTGTGGTGTCTCCTGCTGGCCACGAGGCCTCAAATTCACACTGCAGGAAGGAAAATCCTCATTATGTTATTTTCCCTCACAGAATCATAGAAGTGTATGATATGTTTGTCCTAGATATATTTTGTAAGGCTTCCATAATAGAATTATACACCTCAACTAGCTAGCTCTATAGCTTAGCTGTTTTAGAATGAAGTCCCTCACTCCTGCCAACCAAGTGTCCAACTTAAAATAGGCCTGCACACACTTGAACTATTGCTTCTTGTTCTGTATTTAATGATCCTGGTCTTTCTTCTCTATGCCAGCCTCTTCCACATTCTATTTGCAAACAAGCGCAAATGGACCTGATAAATCTCAGCAAAGCTAGTCCACTCAGCTTTTATGGTTTTTATGCATTTCAAGCTCTTTACCATCTTTGATGCTCATTCAAATCCTCTCCAGTTTGTTTGTATCCCCCTTAAAATGTGACAACAAAAACTAGACAAGCTGCTCCAGCTGAGCAGCACCTTCCAACCTTTTTGGAAGCATTTCCGATCATGTGATATATGAATTTGGTTAAATAACTAAATAAAAATGTGGACAGGATTCAACAAAAGAAGATTCACTACCAGGGAGTGTAAAAAGTTGACAACAACCAGAATATGTAACTCCAAATGCTCCAGGTAAACATCTCCAAATGATGCAGGTAAACAAATTGAGGTACATATGTTTATTTTATTCTGGAAGCTTGGAGACATGCACAACAACAATCTGAGATTTTTGCAATACAGACTGAAGTGATGGTGAAAGGTGGCAATGATTCTGGAGGCACACAAAGGCAAAAGAATTAAACACAAAAATGTCCTTATGCAGTACCAGAATCTAGCACTGATACAATGACAATTCCTCACCTAATCCCAAAGACACAGGCTATATAGATATGACCTAAGGGATCACTTGGCCATCTGTAGGGACACTGATACATCACATTTGAGAAACTCACCTTCACAAATCAAGTGACCTTCAGACATTTTGGACTACAACTCCCCTCAGCCCCAACCAGCACAGGTGGCTGGGATTGGTGGAAATTGCAATCCAAAACATCTGGATGGCATCAGGTCAGGGAAAGCTTGACTTGCCCACAAAGGTAACTCTGTGTTGCAGATTTAGGGCCAGATGCTCTAACACCAAAACAAGATGTAGAGAAAATTGTAGGGATAAAGAATATATATTTAGGGCAATGAAATTCTGAATTTTATCATATTGATGCTTTAAAGGAAATTAAGCCCTGCTAAATCTCTGCAACAAGGTCAATCTATGGTGGCTCTAGACAGGGCTTCAAAGAAGGCTCAGATACAGACTGTTCTGCTAACACAAATACAAAAAAGTAATTATTTTGTCTAAAAAAGAGCAACACCATTTCTTTCCACATTGGGTCTTTTGCTGTCAGTTCAGCCCCAATTTTTCAAGTTAGCACTAGTAATCTGTCCAAGCAAGTAAGTGCTCAAGAATCCTTCTCAATGCTGAATGGAATAAGCATGGATTCTCTCCGGCAGCATGCCCTCTTATGACTTGTAGAAATTCACGTGTGATTGAAAGCCAAGCAGCACAGCTAACAAGTTGTGGATGTCAGGTTAGCACTGTATATGTCAAGTGCACAACCTTTTTCTTGTAATATAACCGGCATCACTCTGCTAGAGAGGCAAAGATCGGGTCACATGAGCCCCAGTGCTTTCTGTCTGTCCAGATATTACTGATAAACAGGGATAAGTGGCTTTTATGTACATGCACTCAATTAAGGAACATAATAACGCACTGTAGTTGAACAGATTCAAAATGGTTGTGGTGTCTCCTGCTGGCCACTAAGCCTCAAATCCTTCTTCACACTGGGTGTGAATGAGAGGACCACAAAGGAAGTACACTTTCACATGCCACATGGAGTATGCCATGGATGGCTTTAAAAGGAGGTTAGTCAAATTCATGGACGATAAAGCTATCAAGGACTCTAAGTCTTGATGGCTATATAATGCCTACAGGATCAGAAGCAGAATACAGAACACAAGTTGCTGAGGAACAGGAGCAGGGGGAGGACCCTTGCTTTCATGTCCATGAGTTTCTGCTTGATTATTGTAGAAAACAGGAAGCTCAGCTAGATTGGCTTTTGGTCTGATCCTGCAAGGCTCTTATTATGTTCTTAACCCCTTTACATCAGTATAATGCCAGGCACCTTGTGTAGTTCAATAATACAAAATTGTAGCAGACCAAGTCAGGGAGTTACAAAGACATGGAGCTGTATCAGTTCCTCCACTATTAAGTTGTATTGCAGTTGACTGAAATTAACTGCTGTAGCTGATTTTCTATAGAAGGTGTCTAGGAAAAGAGAGCTCTTGGCTAATAAGGCCCCAAACAATTAAAATATATGTCAACATCACAACTATTGTTTTAATTTAATTTTGGTGTACAGAAGCTGATATCTTTCAGTATGAAAGTAGAGAAAGACCATCCCCTTTTAAACCTACTGACAGTCTTATTGGGGGTGTAATGGGTTTAGGGGTTGCTCGTGCGTAAGTTGCCGCCACTCCTGGCTAGGTTACCTGGTTGAACCCTTTCTGACTGAACAGCCTCTAGCATCGTGACTGTCTCAGTCGCTGGCAGAATCCGTCAGTGGGCGTTTCTTGAACTTCTTCCAGCACAAAAGTTCTTTGACCCCTAGTCTCCGCCTAGTCTCCCTGCGCGGAAGCCTTCCCCAGCAAATGGGCTGCCCCTCTCCCTACTGGGGCATCCCTCTGGAGCCTTCCCTCCGCCTCTAGCTCCGATGGCAGTTCCATGACAGGGGGGATAAAAATGAACCCTATACATTGATCTTTTCTCAAGCAAGAAATACAATGTTCCTTCCTCTTCAAGTTAGTCATCATTTCTGAAAGAAAGGATCTTCAAACAGACAGTAATGTGGTTCAAGTTCAAGAAAAAATGCACCTGCCATTATCCTGCACTCCGTCTGTTTACAATATGGACTATTTAGACAGGGGGGAAATGCTGAGATGCAGAAATGCATCAAAGCATGCAACTTCTAGGGATACGTGGGGACCTCAGCATCTTGTGTATCTGACCAAGGAAATGATGGGTGCCACCTTTACTCCCAAATGTGGCATGCTCCATAATGTCCCCTCTGAGATGGCTAAGTGCTGGCACAGAGGCAGAGGGAGAGGGTGACAGGCATGATATGACTATCACTAGACATGTATCAGTACCACACCATTTGAAGATATTTTACTTACAAAAGGGGTGTGCTACCTAGAAAGTTAAAATACAGGAGAAATGGTAGCACACACTTCCCTTCTCCAAAATAAGGAAGACACATGAAAATCCTAGCGCAGGAGGAAATATTGAGAAGCGGCAAGAGTGCTCATAGCATGAATGCATAATCCTCCATCCCATACTCACATTACTTTCAAGTCCCAGTCTCCACAGGTTACAAAAATCGACTTGACGCTGGGATCCAAGAGGCCTTCCTTTGCCATCCACTCATCGACCCTCTGAAAGAAACAGATGAGCTTTCTGAGACATGGAAAAGAGACACAACAGTTAAATGCTGATAAGCCTCACAATCACAAGAGAAGAAAATTGTGATCTTATCCGACACGGCTGTCCCCCCTCCCATCTCATTCTGTTCCCCTCCTCATCTCTATGAAAGTATGCTTGGACCTTTGAAGATTTCTGATAGGAGACATCAAGCGGCCAGAGAAGGGGTGATCTTATCAGGAATCACAACACTTCTGCTTACAGAATGGCCGTCACATTTTAATATTACTTGGCCATTTCCTGTGTGTCTTGAATAGCCTTCCCCACGCCATAAAACAGATAGCTTGTTAAATCAAGAGTTACAAAAGGTCCTTTTTCAACATACCTAAGCAATTGCTTACAGAATCATGTTCGGATCTGAACAAGCTGGACTTTAACCAAGGAGACCCATCAAGCAATCAAATGTGGATTAGAGGAGTACAAAAATAAGGGTTCCTATCCAAATCAGTAGGGAGTGAGAAAGCCTTGCAAATAAATAACCTTGTAAACACAATTATTCCACTGTTTTATTATTCTAACAAATATCAACTTATTCTCTGTAATAGACAGGTGTAAGGACACATTTTCCTCTTTCCAGAAGCAGAAAAGTGGTACAAGAATATGAAACAAGGACAGCAGATAGGGCACAGGGATCAAAAGGGGCCGACAACATGGGAACAGGCTATATAGTAGGAGCACTGGAAAGACACAAGGAACCATGCAGGGCAATAAAATAACAGGTACTTTCACTATATTGTTTTCTGTGTACTGATTTTAGTTTACATTTTGTAATGTAGCTTGTTTTTAATGTTTGTCTCTTGTTAATAACTTGGAGGTATTTTGCTTGAGTGGTGTACAAATTTCATTAAATGAATGAATACCAAAAAAAAAAAGACCCCAGGCACATTCTTGACACCTCCAGATACAGGTAGCAAAGACTCCTGTCTGAAACCCTGTAGAGCCACTGCCAGTCATTTTAGGCAATAGTGATCTAGATTGTCCAGCGGTCTGACTAAATATTAGTATAGATTCTCATGTTCTCAGCAGGGCGTATCAACCCTTTGCTGAAGCTGCAATTCTTCAAGTGCCAACGTTACTCAGTAGCTCCACCCTTCTGGATGGAATTGTAAAATATAATTGTTTCATACTGAGCACCCTATGCAAATTTCTTCACTTGTCTTATATTGAATGGGCCTTCAGGGTCTCGCTGGTGGCCCAAACCACAGGAAGGAGACCCAAAGAGTAGTAAACTATGAAGGTTCATTCCACCTGCCAGGGGAAGTTTTTGAGCAAAGAGCAGAAGAAAAGTCTTCTAATCCGGGCCAGCTGAGGCTGCTTCTAATGCAGTCAGGAGGAAGACTCACAACTGAATAGCATCCAGGGATTCATAGCTGTCCCCTTTCGCCTCACTCAGGCAATTTCAAGCTACCCCTGAAGCAAGAGAGCACAACTTTAACCTCTAATCAGATTTCCTTACACTAGCTGTGGTTACAATTGTTTTGATTAAGAACCATTAGGCACAAATCCTGATGGGAGCAACACATCGAGCTGCAGTCAGAATAGGCTCTCCCTCCTGGAGGACTCCATCCATAGATGCCAAACAACAAAAGCTATTGATTGTAAAAGTACTTTCAGCTAATTAAGCCTTAAATGCGGCAGGAATTCAACATTAAGCAGATGGCACTATTAAGATTATCTCCTGCATTCAGGACCCTCACAGACAAGATTTCATGGGCCCTATTCTTTCTGTTTATTACTGAGTATTTAAGTAGATATGTCCATTAATTTATCATCTTTCATGCAGTTGTCTTAATGCAACATTGCTGACCCCTGAAGACCGTCTCCTGTAAGAGAGTCCCCCTAACACACACCTCCCCTCATGACTTCTGGCAGGAGTCTGGACATGCTGTCAGTACCTTTGACAAGAACAGCTGGAAATGACAGATCAATGGTTCAATATTCTCAACAGCATGTCACTGATGTGACAGCAAATGTTATTCTAATGAAGCTGTAATCATAGTCAAATTACGTGGTTCAATACACAGGAAGAGGAAGGGGGAAGGGAAAGGAGGTGTCAGAGGTCAGGAACTAAAGGTTATTAGGCTTACCTCAAGCACTTGCTGGAGACTGGGCTGTCCATCCACCATGGCTTGAATAATTCCAGTCAGCTGAAACAAAGGAAATGGAGAAAACAAAAACAAAGAAATCAGTGATAACACTAAAAAGAATGGATTTTTTTCCTGCTCTTCTCACTGATACTGCAAAATACTGCTGTGCTGCATATAGATGGTACCAAAGCACTGGCACTCATAGAAATCCAGATGAGAGATCTGCCCAAAGCAAGGAAGAATACTGTTCTAAGCTTCACACTCAGCTAAGTTTGAGATTTTAAAGGGAAATAGCTTATTGGAGACCCAAACACAACAGTTATCCCAGTTATAACAGGAACGGTCTTTGGTTAGAACAGCATTTTCTCTCAGCTGAGATTTATTTGAGGCCTGTATCTTCCTCTTGCAGGCTGGGGCTCCGGCTCACCAGTTTGATCTATCAAAATTCATAGAACTAAAATTATTCCTTGCCCAGGCACAATCAATCTTTCCCACATCTCTTCTCTTCTTGTGTACAATAATTTAGCTAACAGAGCTGACATATTCATGGGGATGAGTCAGAAGGATCCTCCTCTTTCAATTCAAGGTGTTGGACTAGTTGACATCCATGCTTCCTTTCCAGAGCCACACTTCAGTGATTCTATGAACCTGTTCAAGATGTATGTTCAGTGTCCTCCTCAATGTACCAACTGCTAAATGCAGTTGGTGGATGAGAGAGAGCCTTTTCAGCTGTGGCATCGAAACTGTGGAACAGATCCACATGCATGTTCATGCACTCTCTCAGCCTCAAACTGTGATTCTGAGCAAGTCAGTGTCTCTTACTTACACTCTAGTTCGCTTCTCATACGGTAGGGCAGGGGTTTTCAAGCTTTTTGAGTCCATGGCTCCCTTGACCAAGTACATTCTTTCTGCAGCACCCCTGTGGGGCTCAGGAGCCAAGTTATGTCACTCATTGCCTGCAGAGCTGGCAGCTTCTCACCCTTTTTTGAACACCCTCCCTTGTGGTGTGTTCCCTTAGCCTCCTCCCCTCTCCCCTCTCCCCTCTCCTTGGGAGTCCTAGGGGCAGCCAGAGCTGCCATGCCTGGTCTCTGAGCTGCCCCCTCTGCCCCAAAGAGAGGTGCCTCCTCACACTGCCCCACAGGGGCCTGGGAAGCACCCCCTCGCCACCCCCAGAGGCACCATTCGCCTGCGGAGCTTGTAGCCAGGGCTGCTGCAACAAACAGCTGTGCAAGCCTTTGGAAGGCAGAGACGCAAGAGGGCATCAGAGGAGGGAGGGAGGGAGGGAAGGAAGGAAGGAAAGAGGGACAGAAGCCAGTGTTGCCCACGGCACCCCTGACTATCATTCAGGGCACCCCAGGGTGCCACAGCACACTGGTTGAAAACTGCTGCTTTAGGGAATGGAAGAGAAGAGGCGACAGCCTTGCTGTTTGTCACAGAAGAACTGTTGTCATGTAATGATACAATGATATCGGGACCAACAGTGCTATATGAATACTTTCTCCAGATTATCAAATATTTACCTTAGGGGAGCCCTGCAGTTGTTGCTCTAGTTTAATAGAATAAGTAAAATGCCTGCCTTTTTAGTGTGCAAGTTTTTTCAGTGCCATTCCTACTGCATCCCTTATTTACATTTTACAGCCCAAGGTGTCTTCGGACACTCCCGTACACTAGTGATTAACACAAGAGAAAAGGACCATAAATAGATAAATAAAATAAACCTCTCCGGAAAAGCGAGATGCTCAGGGCATCAGTGGTGCTGCTTTCCTGGGAATGGAGGAATAAGTATCAAAACATTATCAGACAGGAGTACAAAGCTATCTTTCCAATTTTATAGACATTCGCAAATTTAATTTGAGAAGAATACTTTGCATTTTTAAAAAGCGCAAAGACATCATTCTCAGTACTCTTCTTATACTTACACTGTTATTTCAAGAAGATCACCCATGGGTCTACATTAAGCCTGAAGCAAGTAAGTTTCATAGTTAAGACAGAAACATAGGGTTGTGTTCAATGCTGCTGTTCCACTTGCATAGAAGACTTCCACTTATGCAAGGAAACTTCCCCCTCCTCTCCCTTCCAGCCCCCCACCACCTCAAAATCTGCTCCAGAAGGTCGGAGGGCCTTCGCAAGCTGATTTTGGGAGTGCACAAGGAGAGGCATGGAAGGGGAAGTCCTGCTGTTCACTTGCAGAGTATTGACTACAACTCAGTAACTCTATAGCAGTGACAGCCTAGAGTGAAAGGGTGGGGTGATCATTTTGCTTAACAAAATACACCAAACTGATGACAAAAACACAGAGGTTAGTTAGTCCCAGGCCTCTGTTCTGATACAGGAAACCCTAATCCTTATGTACCATTGGGAGATGCTTAATAATAAAAACTCCATACACAAACCCTTCACAACTTCCCTCCCCGCATCCCACCAGGGTGATCTACCACCATGTGCCCTGTGGGAAGGATTCCAGGAGTAGAAGGAAGGCTGCTGCAGCTGGACTATTTCCTTCCCACAGGATCCTGATGGGTTTTTAATAGTATTGTTTATTGTATTTTTAAAGTATGTAATTGAATGTTACTTGTAAGCAGCCTTGGTAGGATTTAGATCTCAAAAGGGAAAATATAAATAATTTAAATAAATAACACTAAATAAACACAAAATTTGACACTTTTTAGTAGATTTATAATGGGGAAATTTCTTTCTATAACCAAATCTATTTAGCAAGCAGCTTTATTGTGAAAGGCAGATAATAACCTGCACCCCACAAAAGCCAGATTGTCACTGAACCTCTATTCTAAGAATTAAGCAAAGGCCAGACTTGAATTTGTATTTCTTTTTTGCTATAAAACTTCTGTTTCCCTCTTATAGTGCACAACATTCTTCTCTATCCCCATTCATTATTTTTGGTTTAATGCAACTAAATGTAAAGTGGTTTGAGTCTATAGTGGGGATACATAAGGCAAGTGAACTGGTCAGTCTTTAGGATGGGGAACCTGTGGTCCACCCAATATTGTTGGACTCCATCAGCCCCAGCCAGCACTTTCAATCCTGTTTCCCAAATGAAACCAAGCCCAGGTACATGAAACTTCATTTTGATTCTCCCTCTTCTATTGCCTCTCCCACAACCACAAGCCAGTTCTCAAATATTCAAAATTTAGACTGTAGCCTCCTCAGGGACGTGTGTCTTGCCATTTCTTTATGTTGTAAGTGCCACTGGTGGTGCTATACAAATAATAAATAATATTAGATAGAAAACATGGTGCAGCACCAGCAAGCAAGATTCCCCGCTTGTGTTTCTTTGGCTGGCTATCATTGGAGTGTGTGTGTGTGTGTGTGTATAAAGATTAAACTCCAATTAAACTGTAATTGAATCTAATGAATACCAAATACCTGACTAGCTGAATAAGCAGCTCATAATGGAAAATTATTTTCTTGCAGTAACATCCCTAGAATGGTAACATATACCTTTTAGGGGAAATTTTTAATTTTCAGAATGCAACGTTCCTCTAGGTGGACTCCTGAAGTTCATCAAGTCATTATTAGGTGGAATTTTAAGAAGAGAGGGGGTCAGAGAGGCTGCATTCTTGAAACTGTTTTAATATTAATCCATAGTTTAATTAGGTAATAGCAGCTGCCTACAGGCTTCACATACTCTTGAAAAGGAAAATAAGTGTGTATGTTAACTGTTCTATGCCTCTTTCATTCCTTTTCCGTGTTATGAGGGGGAAAAAATTCCCTAACAACTAAAAATGGACTGCAAAGAATAGAGCGACATGGACCAGAATCCAAATCTATTCTGTATATGGCATGGCTGTTCTGGCAAGTCCAGTTGAGATGTCTATTACAACATGTTCCCATATTTTCTGGAATCAATTTCAGTTTATGCACCCTGATTATGTGAACAGTTTCTTGTTCTCTTGACTCCTGTCCATTCTGGTTGGTGAAAGCCAGTTGAGGTTGCGGCCCGACCAGGTAGGTCCAGGGTGTGGTGAACACATCTTTGCACAATGGAGTGGTGCCTGCTGCCCTTCAACAAGCAGTAGTGCATCCACCCATAGAGAAGCCCACTCTGGACCCTGTAGTCCACAGTAACTATCTCCTGGTCATGAATGCCCCCTCATGGACAAGGCAGTAGTGATAGTGGTAGGAGTTCCTGGAAGAGACAATCTATTTGAAACTGGCTCTAGGAATCCCACAAGATTCCCTCTTTCTGTTTTGTGATTACCACCAGTATGTTTCAGCTGAAAATATGAAAAAACAAATAGTTCATGCTCAGGTTTATGCTTCCCTGACCCCAAGCTAAGAAGAAAACACCTATGGCCTGCCCATCTGACTTTAATAGCAGCCAGAATTTGAGCACCTTATACCACAGGCCATTGTGGAAGAGTACAGTGTAGTATGGAAAAAAGAAACTATGTAAGTTGGTCCATGTCTTCTAGCTCCTTCTGTTGACAAAGTATTTCTGGCCCTGTGAGCTAGGTTATCTAGGGAAAAATCCAGCATTAGCCCAGACTCACAATTCTGTTTAATTCTACATCAGTAAAATAGATCTCATGGTGCTCCAGGCAACAAGTCACATTTTTCAGATAACTCCACAGAAATTTGGATAAAGGTGTGCAATTAGTCAATTTGCCACATATGCTTCCCTTTGCCTTGGCAAGCCCTGCAGCTTTCCCTTGTAGAAATGGCAAAGACAGAAGAGGGCAGCACACCAGACACACTTCAAGACAATGTCAACAGCATGGATTTTCCTCTGGTGTTTATCTCGTACACCATCGTATTTCTAGCTTGAGACAGTTTGCTGATTACATAAGCACTTGTCTCTGGCGTACCATCAGATAATCGGACCTGGCCTTTCTGTGCAGACAAAAAGACCTATAAAGCTTACTGTCTATAAGTAGAGGTGCAGAGACAAAGCCTTTTACCAGCATTTAGCAAAATCAGTGCTTTGGGGAAAGCATAGAGGAGGGTTGCCGTTCACAGCTATTTAGACAAAAGCTTATAATAAGAGGTGAGAGAGAGGATACACAGGGGAATAGAAGAATAAGGGGCTCATTAGGTGACCCAGGAGCTGTGTAGCCTGCTGCCCATGCTATCATTCACCACACTAGACACTACCATGACAGCTAGAAACGCTGGCAGAAGATGGGAAAGGATTTAAACACCCTTGAATGTCATACAAAAGGGAGAAGTTGGGCCACGTTCACCTTGTCCCATCATAGTAACATGCAAAGACATGACATACACCTGTTGAAATGATACCATGCATGCATCTGCTCAGTGACAATAAATGCCACATTTTGTATGGAAAATGGCAAGCAGAATTTCTGCTTACATTAGAGCAATAGCCTCTCCTTTCCCCCATGCCATTTCCCATTGCTCTTTTTGATACAGAAGTTGATCTAGGTATCAGGACCCCAGCACTGAATAGATTATGAACATAATGTTACTGTAATTTGTCTTGAAGATTTCACTGTACCACAACTTCTTTTCTTCTCCATTTTAAAACTAGGAAATAACTAGGTTATTTTGGTGAGGAAGCCAATACACCAGACTTACCAGCAAAGTTTTAGCATTATATGAATAAGCCTGGAGAGTTGATGGCATACACTCTCCCCTCTCTTCCTTTCACATGTAGCAATTCCCTCTCCCTTTCCTAATTTGCAGCAAACCATAATCCAGGGTTTAATTTTTTAAACATTATTTTTACTCTTAAAAAATCTTCCAAGAAAGGAGAGGGAAAAAGAAGTGGCTTCATGATCGGCACAAGGGCCAGCTAATCAATGCAATGCAAATCCAGCTTCTGTTGAACATCAGAAAAAACAGTTTCCCCTGAGTTTAGTCTGGAGCAAATGATTTTACACGCACTTCAGAGTGGGCTCATTGGTAAAATTATGTACATCTAGATGCATCCTAAATCTGGCAGCCATGTTTAATCAATGTACAAACTACTTCCTGCTGAACTGAAGTTTTTGCACAGGAACTGGACAGTGGCAGGAAGGCAATAAGGAAACCGGGGAAAATATGTTGAACCAGTGTCAGTGGCTACGGCTGTGCAAGGTACAAATCCTATCCTGCTGCAAGTTGGAATTTCCAACCAAATTCTCACTAGTTCCAAAACTTGTACTAGAAACTGCCTAAACATTTTCCACCATTTGTCCACGATGAGGAGAGCTAGAAAATGAGTTACAGTTATCAATCTTAGCTTTGTAAAAATCAAAGTCCCTAAACTACTTCAATGATACAAGCATCTCAGCAACTAACTAATGCATTCTAGTAAAAACAAACAATAAGCTAAGATTTCAGCAACTGCAGGGAAACTAGAAATAACTGCCTGCATTTCAGCAGCTCTCAGAAGGGACTATTCCTAAGCAACAAGAAACATTCAACTCTAGGAAAATGAAGTGTTTTACCTCTGTGCAGAAAGGTGTGAGCTGTGGATGGACCACTGGCTGCACATACATATGGAAGGTGGATTCAATCTCCATTGTCCGACCATTTAGCTTCAGGATGGGGAACTCAATGATCTCCTACAATAAGAAAATTAATACATTAAATGTTACTTTTAAGAAACATTCAGGGAAGTTAAAAGGCAAGCTACAACTGAAAGGAAAGTGCACGTAATATCTGACAAAGAGCAGTAGTCAGGATGGGAACAATGGCTTGAAACCAAAACCGAAGAACTACAAGCAGAGTGAAATGAAATGGGGATTTCCTGCCCCCTCCATCCTGCTGAGCCCCCTGCGCTCCTCAAAAAACTACTCAGGAAGGTCACTGAATGCAACACAGAAGACTGCAGCAACATAAGCAGAATTCCCTGCTGTTATGGCTCTGTTGGATGGATCCAAGGCAAAGGGGTTTTTCTCAAAGGACCTCATCGTTCTACACAGATGGGCAAATTTAGTCCAATTTATTACTGCATCCCTTCTCCAGGACTTATTTTTTGCAGCCACAACACTCTCAAAAATCTTGCACTGAAGCCAACCACACACTGGTTAGGGCACGTAATTTTGCCTACCATGTGGGCAGGGTAGGCAGCAAAGAAGGCCTATTTTGCTGCTGCCACTTCATCCTCTACTAGTCAGCTGCCACTCTGCTTTGCAGTGATCTTAATGCCCTGGTTGGTGGAGAACCATATGAGGTGTCTAATGCCACAAATGGCTTGGCTTTGGGAGATCAGCTTCAGTTGATGCAGCCTGAGGACGTTGACAAGTTGCTTGTAGCTATGCGTCAAAACTGCTTACTTGAGCTCAGTTCCTCAGTGATAATAAAACTTAGCCAGAAGGGCATGGCTAGGTGGATCCAAGCATGGTGAATGCACATTAAATGGCAAGGTGGTGTCTGCTGCTGTGAAAGAGGCAGTAGTGTGTCTATGCCTAAAATTGTTCGCCCTGCACCCACTAGTCTGGCTATCAACTGGTTTCTAATACACCTTTCTTAGGAAGTTGATTGAAAGAGTTATGGTGAGTGCAGCTGCAGCCATGCTTAGATGAAGCTGATTATCTAGACCCATTTCAGTCTGGTTTCAGACCTGCTTTTGGGAACGAATCAGCCTTGATCACCCTAATGGATGGCCTTTACTGGGAGAGGGCTAAAGGGAATGTGGCATTGTTTCATCAGCTTGATCTCTCTGTTATTTTTATACCATCAACCATGATATTCTCCTGGACTGGCTCCGTGGGATGTTCTGGAAGTAAAAAATGCTATTGTCTGCTATTGCCTGTTTACTACATTTCTGTAGATCTTATTAAAATTGTTAGTATTAAATATTATCATTATTTATTATATGTGGCCATCTGTTACATGATACTTTGCAAAGAGCAAGCTTCACAAGTTCCTATCCAAGGGGGCTTTAAACCTAAGCATACACACATGAAATAGAGGAAAGGGAGAAAAATGTACATTGCGTGTAAATATACAAATAAACTTCAGCTCACATACCACAATATCATCCCATTTGTCCCAGGTGCAAATAGCTAGAACTGAAGGCACAGCCTGTTAGGTTTCCGCTTTTGAGAAACTCTTCCATAGAAACTCAAGACAAATGTTAGACTCTATCTTCCACCCACACACCATATCCATATATACACACACACACTCATGTACATAACCCTGAACACTGTAGACATTATTATGTTCTGTGGCAAATTTATACTGATAAGAGGGAAAGAGAAACAACAGCATGTTCAACTATTTGAAAAATCAAAAATTTACATGGGCTTGTTAATAAAAAGTTTAAGCAAATGCAGTTATGATAGATTTAGCAATTATTAAAATATACACATGGAATTTAAAAAAAACACCCAAGGAATAAAAACGATAAACTCCTTTGTCTCTTTCCTCCACACTTCACCCCCTCCCGAGTTTAATGTAAGAGGAGTGACAATTTGCTTGGTGTCTTTAAAGGATAATTTGTCTGCGTTATTTAATAGAGAAGCATGATGCTGGGGCTCTGGAGTGCAAATGAGCCCACTGAGTGATAGCCAAGCATCGAGCCTCTCAAATCACTTGTGGAGAAAAGAGAGAATAAAAAAATTGCTTTTTAATATTCAAAAACAGTTTGCAAAATTTAATCAAAGCACAGCAAAAGCTAACATTTTTACCACTTTGACATTTTTATTAGTGCTTTCATAAATTTTTAAAACATGAATAGAATTAGTTTAAAAACAACAACAAAAAACTGCCTGAAAACATCTGGAAGAGGGAAAAGACGACGAAAGAGAAAAAGAAAAGCTACTCTGCCAGGCAACATTTGCATCTTAAGAAGCCAACTGCTGCTGTGCAGGCGCTGAACAAAGCTTTTGGGCCCTGACCATACCACCACTGCCCATCATGACTTGTGAGGTCATAAATGTCAGGCAATGACATCAGTATGCTGACAAAGCAACGTGTATACAACAAACAACTTTAAGATTTTGACTGTGTATCCCTCCTTTGGAAATAAAAAAGGAAGATAAAGAAAAAAGGAACCTATGATTAAATTCTGTAAATACTCGTATCAAGCTTTTATTTGGTGGGCACCAATATAGAATTTATTAAAACATGGGAAATACAGGGCTCTAATCCTGCAAACTACATTTAGGAGAGGTGGGTATCACAACACCACCCTCTATATCAGAGGCAGGAGAACTGTAGAAAGATAGGGAGAGTGAGGAGAATTTTTCTATTTGCAATTTAAAAGTATGGGAAAAAAGTCAGAAAGATATTAAACACTCAAGAATAAAGTTAAGGTGTAACTGCTTTTCAGCATTCTGCTATTATAAAGCAAAGAAAAGTATACTGCTAGGAAAAATAGATTCTATTTGTCAGATGAAATGAATTTTAGTATAGGGAATCTTCATGATGAGGGCAGACCATTTGTACAAATTTCAAATAATTCAGATTAAAATGCCTTAGTTACAGCAGTTTACAAATTTTGGCTGGAGTGATTTTTGCCACTTCCAAATTTTGTTTGTTTCTGGCCAATAGATAATGTATCTTTTAAGACAACAGCAGTACATGACCAAGACAAAATTCAATAGGTACAATTTTACCACTTGCTATAAACACACACTAAATTCCTGTTCAGTGATCAGCAATTACATGAAGGGTGATAACTGTTACAGAAGGTGCACTTCACTGCATTTCCTTTAAAAAGCGGTGGGGGGCATTTTAGAAATCAAAAGATTTTGAGTTTAAAAAGGCGTTCAGGCACCAAAAAATATAGAGATTGAAAATTAAGGGCTTGCACCTTAACTTCTGCAGAATGTAAGCTTTCTAGTCTTTCTATAGGCTGACATGCTACATTCATATGCCCACAACTAGAGCAGAGTATGCCTGAAAAACTGATGTGCTGATAATGCCCGTTAGTAACTTTGCTCAATTTACTTTTGATTCAACATGCACATGAGCAGGGTCTGCAGTTGATAACAAATTTGCATGAGCTTGGTTGTCATAATTTAACATAGCATATATTGTATTAAACAGCAACATGTCACTGCTCCTATTTCAATACAACCACAAGCTGTAACCAGGGTTTGTTGTGGGGCTTGGAGAGACAGGCCACAAGTCTCTGTTTGGATACCATGCTAAGTAAAAACCTGGCTTAGCTCTCAGGAGTGCAGAAGGAAGACTGGGAAAGGAGTCAGTGGCAGATGTTCTTCTCCAGGAACGTCCTGCTCTCCCCTCATCCTGTGCAATTCACCTCAAGGAAAACTTCTCAGGTAGAGAAACAACACATGGGTATACACCCCACCTTCAAGTTTCCCTTTCCCCACCACGCTATATGCCCCCTGCTCACCCACGAGCCTCATGTAACACACATCAAGTCAGTGATAGGGCTTTTAACAGCATCAAGCCTGCCTAAATCTCTCTCTTCTACTACTCCTAGCAGGTCAACTCGTGGGACAACAGATGATCTTAGGCATTAAGGGAGACAGACCCAGGCAAGCAGCACAACTTCAGGAGGGCTAGTTTAAAACAGCTGGAGGAAATAAAATGAACAAGTCTGAAAATTTTTATGATAGCCCAAATTATTGCCGGCCTATGAAAACTATCAGACTACAAAAGACTGACAGGGGAAAAAATCAGATGCCCTCGGGGAAAATACAACAGCTTTACTTTCCCACCTCCTTTTCTTGGCTTTCTTGAAAGGAGCAGAAAGGGCCTTCCCAAAAGGCTGTTATCCCAAAGATCGGGGGGGGGGGGGGGAGGCAGAGAGAGCAAGGGAGAGAGAGAGAGAGAGTGCAATGACTTTTTCTTCCAATGTCTGACAATGTTTGTTCCACCGGTATCTACAACAACAGATACCAGCCCTATGAAATCAGCACCACTGCTCACTAACAATGTTAACCAGCCCCACAATGAAATGTAACCTGCGACACCCTGCGCTACTTTCCATTTAAAACTTCCATTTGAAGCACAGCAGAATTTGGGGAGCCTGCTGTCCATCCTGCTAATAAAGACAAGTGTTGGGACCTTTAAAGCTGCCATTCATCTTACGCCTTTATTAATTTCCATTTTCCTAAACCCATGATACATCATGAAATTAGGAGCTGACATTCCTGCAGAAACAAAAATATCTATCAAACATAAAGAGGGAGAAAAAGCGCTCCATTACCCAGAATTTATGGCTTAAAGCCGATCTGTTTCCACTTTTTTTACAAGCATATGGTTTGCTTTAGATAGCCAAAATGTTATTACAGATCTAGAATTTCATTAGGAGCTATTATGAAATGGTAAGCACTTACACACACACAAACAACAGGCTGTGTTTCAGAGCACATAGACACAGACTGGCAACTTATCCAGCTTTCAAGTACGAGAATACATTCACACTGTCAACCCAATTCACAAAGAATTGATGGGAAAAGAAGAACAGAGAGAGGCTGGAAGTTCACGTGGTTGACCTAGCCTGAGCAAAGGGAGTTGGTGCTGCAACAGTACCACCCCATGAGGTACAGGGACAGTTAAGAACGTTTCTAACGGAACCAAATTGGTAGTGCAAATACAAAAAAAGGCATATTTTGGTAGTTGAATCCACGTTTGCCTTTCCACCAACTTAAACACTCTCTTTCTTAGCATTCCTGTTTGGTGTTGTTTTTTTTAGTGAATCATGCCACTTAAGTCAGGCACGTTCCATCAGCAGAATATTATCCGTGTTCTGGCCACTCCACCTCTCTTCCAAACTCTGACCTAACAAAGGAACTCCCCACCCCGTGCAAAGTCTTTTGTGCTGCATTAAGCCCCAGATTTTGCCCACTGCTGACAGATTAGCAATCCAGGACATGACACTCATTTGCTTAAAGAACCCCATGACACCAGCACCTCAAACACTGAGCCTAGTCATCACACTGCACTTTCCAGCCAAGCAATAACTGTTTTATGCCCGAATTGTGCACTGTCTATTTTTGCTTTAGGATTTTGCCACAATGCCAGCACAAGTTCACTACAACATGAGATACTACAACTATTACTCAAGGAATTATTATGCCATTCCCTTAAACTATAAACAGAGCAAAACCTGTTTCTGTCTGCAAAGCACACTGTCACAATCTAACTAAAAAGGAAGGCAAGGATTCAAATTGCTAGTGATGAAATAATAATCTTTTTAATTCTCTCTATCCATTATTATGAAATCTGTATACAATTACTTGATTTGAAAATGTCTGCACATAGCCCCAAACATATTTGCATTTATATGGTAGGAACACAGTTTCTCATAGCAATTCTAACCTATAAGAGAAACACTAAAAATCAGCTCAACACACACACACACACACACACACACACACACACGGTGTAGAGAAAAAAGTTATAAATATTCTTACCAAACATGCCTGCTTTAAATCATTTTGTACACAAAAGTCTGCAGTACTTGCGTTCTAAGGAGTTGGCAGCCCATGAAGTGTTTCTGACCCACCACCCTCAGAGGAAAACACACACGCACACACACAGGCAGCCCCCTTATGTAATTTGCCTACCCCACAAAAAGTCGTCAAGAAACAGATGGGAGGCTGAATCTCAACTGGCCTGTTGAAAACTTAAAAGAACTTCCCTTTCCAAGGGATTAGGAAAATTCATGAGGGCCTGTGATTTCAGCACTATAAACCCACCCTATATTTCACTCCACCCTCCTAAAGAAAAAAAAGCACAACCTCCTTAGCATGATGTCGCTAAGACAAGGAAAAGGGGAAAAAAACCTAAGGCTCTAGAAACTGTGAGCTTTCTTGCTGAAAGGAAAAGCTACAAGCTTAACTACCTAAACAACTTCTGAAGAAATCTTGACTTGGGAACACAACGAAAAGAATTACACCGATATCCACAACGGAACACTTTGTCCACAATATTGGAGGACCTTATTAGATTACAGAAATAAAATACCCACAAAAACATTCAGACTCTCAAATGTTTCTCTGAGCAGTGGGCAAGAGGCACTCAAAGATCAGTATAAATTTATTGGCAGTGGATAAGATTACGCTATTCAGTTCAAAAAACCACAATTGAAAATAATGTATTTCTACCCCCCGCACCCGCCCTTGCCATTTTTATAAATAAATATAAAAAAAATGAAAGATGCCATGGGAAAATCAGAGCTGTCTGTTCCTCCTGCAATAAAAAAGCCCAGTGCAGCTGATAGTAAGAGATGTTTCTGATAAGAGAAAGGGCAGCTTTCCTTACTTAAAAGACATCCTATTTGCACCTCCAAGAGAGGAAGGAAGTCAGAGTTTCAGCAGCAGCAGCTCATTTCATTCAACAGTTTTTCTCCTATTCTTTGAAAAAGACAAGAAAAAGTCATTTTATGTACAAGGAGCTTGTTTCTTAAACAAACACTTGTGTTTTTGATTTACACCACAGGCTGCTCCTAAATAATTTATGGCGGGTTAAATTTATTGCATAGCCCTGGCCGGCTGCAAATTCGAATTGCCAAATAATTAGATTTTAGGGCAATGCTTATAAATTATCCGCCGATTTGTCCGGACTTGTTTGTCAGTCGCTTTGTGCTCCAGGTCATCTTTGGCATTTTGCTGTTTGTGTTTTAATTGCTGATTTACACTTTGACAGATGAGAGTTGATGCCTCCAAGTTGGGGAGGGGGAGTAAGAGATGTGATAGAAGAATCGGAGATCGTAGAAGGCAGGGGTACCATCCCCCATCTTTTTTTCAAAGGCAATTAGAAGAAGGGACAGCATGTGGACAGTACTGGCCTAGTGAATTTTTAATTATTATTTTAATGAGAGCTGGCTGAGTTGAGCAGTCCTACACTGGCCTCCAGGGGTAATGGACAACATGGCTAAACAGCCGTCTGCCCCCACCCCACAGAGAGACACACAAATACACCCTCAAAAATTCTACAGAACTGACCACACAGACTCATTACAAGAAAGAAAAGCCACTACTGTATTAGTTTAATGAAGGGTCGTTAACTATTCCAACACACATTTACATATATTGCCATTCCAGCTCAACACATCTGTCTTGAAATACTTAAACCGGTATGTTAATCAGGTACACCAAAAAGCCTTTCTAGAGAGTAGTCAATTCCAAATTACATTTGCTGCAGCTACCTGGAAAAAATAAATATGCATACTATATATGTAACAACATGCACACAGAACATAGAATTTTAAATTTAACTGAATTGGCAAATGTATATGTTCAGGAGAAGCAAGAAAATGCCAATTACATAAATGCTTAAAAGTTCACTGAATAAGGTTTAACAACACAGTAAAGTGGCATGAGATAATGAACCAGACAAAGACAATTATATGCTAATTTCTGCTGCGAGAGTTCTGAATTCTATGCTTTCCCCTGTAACTTTTTCAATTCATAACCTTTGCCATTTCACAACATTAATAAATCCTAAATTTAACATACTAACTTAAAGTACTGTGTCCCAAGCATCTCCTCCTCTTAAGTCCAATTCCACAATATATCTTATGATTTGGTTACCCTTACACTCTTCATAATATCTAGGCTACATTCACTCTGCAGTAAATCATTGGCCTTTTGATACTTGAGGTGTGTGCTTTTAGAACTCATCCTATTCCTTATAATTGTACAGTAATTTGTTTTAACTGTTTTTAAGTCTGAAGTTCAAACTGTTGCAACCTGCCCTGGGACCTGCTGGAGAAGGGCAAGTAATAATTTATTACTCCTACCACCCCCCTTTTAAACACAAAATCATTATCATTCAAAAATTTAGGAACCTCAAAATGCAGTATAGTAACCATCCACTGAGGTCACTGTTGAATCACAAACCATACTACTTAGTGTGAGCTGAAGTTCACAAGTTTAAAATTAATACAATTTTTCATAAATGAAACAGGGGTGAAGAGTGTTAAAAAGAAAATTTATGCAAAGGCCTATAAGACTACACAGGTTGCCTTAAGTGAAGAATCCAATCTGTATAGTTCAACCAACACTGGAAACAAAGAGACAAAATGTGAATTTTTAAAAATGTTTAGAAAGAAGGCAGGAATCAAGAATGACTCTTCAACAGGTATTAAGAAACAAGTTTAATATGGACAGAATGCCGCAGAGCTTGGGACCCTCAGGTCCATGGGCTGAATGCAGTCCTACAGGCCTCTCTATCCAGTTCTCAGGGCTCTTCCCCAAGTATGCTCCCTCCACAAATACTTCTGTCTGGCTGGAATGTATCCTTCAACTGTGATAATGCCTCTTGCGTGCCTGCATAAACCTCTGATTTTGTGTGTGGCTAAAATGTAGCCTGGTGCACTAACGTAAGAGCCACATCCACACCCACTTTTGCAATACTGGCATGTTGACTCCAGAAAAGCTGACCATGAGGAAGTGCAGCCTTCAGACTTACTCCTGAAATAGATGGGATACCCATACACAGGCAGCCAGGACACCTTTGGTGAAGGCTGTTCTCCAACTGGAGCACTGGCAGATCACAAAAGAAAAAGTAGTAGTAGTAGTAGTAGAAGAAGAAGAAGAGGAAGAGGAGGAAGCGGAGGCGGCGACACAGGCACTTCTTGTACTATTACTATTCCTCTAAAGCAGGAATGGCTAACCCCAGTTCATGCAATTGATAACAGGTCCCCAAGCAATTTCTTCTGGCCGCACAAAACCAGAAGATTTTGTCAGCACTAGCAAAAAAGGGGGGAAGTAGACACAGAACTCGTTAATACCCCCCTCCTCAACTAATCTGCACAGATCTACTGAGAAGAGGCTGTGTGCTTGTATGTACAAGCAAGATTGTGTATGAAAGAGTGTGGTGTGGCCACAACATCCACCACTGACACGCAACCTTCATCGAGTGTTGGTCAAGGGTGAAAGTGGCCTTCAGACCAAAAAAAGTTAGTCATCCCTGCTTTAAGGCAGATGGTGGAGAACACTGTTTAAGATAGGATACCAGGATCAGTAAACTGCTACTCTTATCCTAGCAAGGCTATTCTTATGTGGGAATATGACAGAGTCGTAAAATGGAATGTGCAAGAGAAATGGAGGAACCAGAGTAACGTAGAAAATAATATTAATGACCTTGAATGTCAGGAAAACAGTATGAACCAAAGCATGTCTCCGAGTCAATTCATATAACCACTGGATGTGTATTAGCTGCTTGAAATTCCTTTACATGCCAGCTCACTGTCCCTGGCTAGACGCTCCATACAAATACCACCAGAGCAAAAGTCACATGTCCATAAACAAATGCTACATTGGTACCTGGTTTTCCACATATGGCACTGTCTGTACGCCATTGTCTTGTCACAGGCAAAGAACTAGCAGGCAGGAACTTCAAGTAGTTACCACATATACGCAATGGTTGTATGAGGTTTCTGAACTCCAAAGAATGTAGTGCATGTGCCTGAGGCATAGACTTAGACAAGGCAAAGAATCTAGGGACACACACGCTTAGACTTATGATCAAGAATGCCACCCATCAGACTGTATACACTACAATGCAACTACACAAAGCTACTGATGTAACAAGAAATGTCATTTTCGGTGACCATTAGTGAGAGCTATAATAAAGAAATAAATCTGAGTACCTCCAGAGCACATGACTCTGGAATTCTTGGGGCACTTTGCTGCCTTTCTAAAAACTAAATTGTTTGAAGATTGTTACATAGAACAATTACACTAGTAGCAACGTTACATTAATTAAACATTAAACCAACTAGCACTTAAAAAAAATTTAAATACACCCTCACTAGATGAGATACATTGGACACTGCCTTTTTCTGCTACTGGAGCTGAGCATTTTCTTATATTGCAGATTTCAAGCTATTAACTAAATTTGTAAGCACTACTGGCCCGTGTCAAAGGATTATTACAAACCTGGAGCTGTAAACGCTGTTTTCAAAGCTCCCCCGCAGGGATCTGGCAAGGTGGGGCCTTGTCACTGGTGGAGGAAGAGGGGGAGCGCACCGCCCCCGGCAGCGCAATCCTGGTGGGATGTGATTGTGGCTGCCCCCCACCCATGCTGGGCGTCACGCCCCCGCAGGTGGCATGCCATGCCCCAGGACGCCCACCAGCCTCGCCCTCACCTGCTCTCCGCCCCCCGTTGCCGGAGCATGAAGCTCAGCCACTGGGGCTTGTGTGTCATAAGAAGCTGCCTTATACCAAGTCAGACCATCAGTCCACCTAGCCATACCTGAAGATACCAGGGATTAAACTCAAGACCTTCTGCATGCAAAGCAAGCGCTCTACCACTGAGCTATGGAGGAGAAGTAGGTCCAGCACTAGCAACTGGAATACCTGGGAAGTGGGCAAAGAGGACTAACCAGCATTGCTCTTCCCAGCCCTTCCCTTTTGCTGCTGCCAGCCTCCTCTAGGGGAGAAGAAAGGGAGTCAGCTGTAAGCCTGGTAGGAAGTCCCTGCCCACTCTGAACTGAACTTAATCCAGGCTGCTGTAGGCTCCTAAAGTGCATTTACTAGCACCAGTTTTGTGGACCAACTTAATTTCAGTTTTTTTTGGCATCTTTATTTTAGTTGTCTTAATTATAATGTCATTATAATACAGAAATTGCCCAATGATTGTTTTTATCTTATTTGAATGAATCAAAACCGGTGCAGCTGCTGCTTCTCTGCTGGTGGTGGAGGTGGCAAGGCAGGTACTCTGCCCATGTGGGCACCTCCTCACTTCACCTCATGGGCAGGACAGCCCTGGTTCTAGGCTACTTGCTCCATATCCCAGCTTTGCCGTGCCTGGCCCTCTATTTTATTTCTGACTTATGGCCCTGATCCTACAGGCCGGTTCCAAACACAACTCCTGGTTCTCATTCTGTAAGCCATCAGGAGTAAGTTCCATTCCATTTTTTAAGACGATGGCTTTCTCAGAATAAACCTGGACTTATGCCCTGAAGCTAAACCTCTTATGCTGAAGTTCACAAGGGCAATGGCTGGTTAGTTCAAGTGTTGCTGTTCTTCAATCTGTCCTGATGTCCAGGGCTCTAAAATGAAGCTCTTTAAATAATTTTCAGCAAAGGATTCTGCAAGCATAGGTCCACACATCAGCCTGTTCTCCAAAAGCACCTCTCTATATTCACATTAAATGCACACAAGTAAAGATATATAACTTTGACACAGAGCAAGTTCTCATTTTTAGTAAGATATTTTTGAGTAAAGTCTCTTTAGTGTCTCTACAGGTTCCAACAAAAAGCATAGCAAGACAGCCTTGGGCAAAGGAATGCATGGTGCAGGTGAGCCCTGGGCACAGTTGATGAAAAGATCCAATTGAATAACGTCCAACCTTAATGCACTATCTTCCCCACAAAATATATAGCCAAGTTGCAACGGCACATATTGTTACATATTCCAAGGCAAGGACTTGGGGGGCATAGCTCCTTAAAGTTGTAGTAATAGTATTCCACTCATGCTCCATTTTTACTACCAGCTGTAAAATAGCTCCACATGCATCATGGTTTTGCATCAAAATGAACACAAGTCCAAAGGGACACGCTAGAGCAAATTTACAGCTTTGACAGGACTTTGCACCCAAGGCTGGGTGCACAGGAAATAGTCAGAGAAAAGTTAAGGTTTTCCTGCAGAATTACTCTCAAAAAATCAACCGTGCCTTCCCACAGACACACAGGAGTTCTGGAAGATTGTTTTTAGCCAGTTTATTTCAGGTTACAGTAAGCCTGTGACTTATGTGCATTTAACTTGTGAAGATTCAGCTTTACGTGTGTGGCAAAAAAAATAATACGGGGCAGAAAGGGGCCAAGATTCCAGGAAAAAAGATTTTGGCAATCCCACCCAGCACTGAACCCAGTGCGTTTCAACTACACACAATTTTGGCTTCAGGCACAACCCCCAGAATGTAATGCGAATGTAAGTTTTGGGCTTACTGTAGTTCCTCTTCACTCAGCAAAGTAACATAAAAGCAGGCACATCTACAAGATGGCTAATACCGAACTGCATCTTCTTTAAGAACTGAGGCACAGATTAAAAACACTCTTTGAAACAAAGTAAGAAGAGGGCCTAGAAAGGAAGGTGAAAATGGTAGCGTGATTTACAGCGAATATCACTCCAATATTATCCAGGGCACCAATTATTGGGGAATGGAAAGGAGGGGACCTTAATGAAATCTACACCCCCCATCCTCCAATTCCCCCCACACACCCATTTAAGCTAAGCATGCCCCACCCACATTAGTGTTCTATAACTTTAGATAAGAGGACAATACAAAAGGGGTGGGCCCTTGATCCACCACAATCCCCTTCAAGCATTATGGTCCCATTAGAAACAAACATATAAAACAAAAATCAGGAGTAAAGTGCTTAATAGAGCTTTAAAATACTTGAATGCTTAATGCATATTGGAAGAAACACACTTTTTCAGCCCAATGAAATAATATACTAACCATATCGGCTCACAATTCTAACTGCAAACCTGAATTAAAAACAGCCAGATGACATGGCTCTACTGAAACCCACAATCCTGAGTGTTCATTACCATGCTGACGAGGAGGCTCATTTTGATTTAGCTACCCTTTCCAATTCAAAATATTAAGCAGGGAGACTAGAGATCTCCATAGCCATAACAGTATAGAAATCTCAGCTGCATAATACATAACAGTCATATGCAATATCCTGAGAATCTCCACTTTCATTTTTAAAATTAATTTTCTTGCCCTGCTTAGCTGTGAATAATGCTGGATTATTCGCATTTAGAAGGGGAAACCAGAAGGAATACATATTGTTTGGGCTTCTGGTGATCATGAAGGAAAGGACTAACATATCTCCCTAGGTCTATCTGCACTCATACTGCCTCCCAGTATCCCAGGTGTTTCTTTCCCTTCCACCGCTCTGCCAGAATAACTTCCCAAACTGTAAATGCCACCATTTTTAATTAGACTTACTGAGCAATCCTAACACCAGATCAACTTGCTACCTGGGAGTTAGGACTGTGGGGATGTGGCGTGTCCTCTGCCGACTTAAAAGAGCTCCAGCAGCTGGGGCCACATCTACTGCAGAGGCCATTACTACACCAGTGAAAAAGACTTATCTACTGTTGGCAGTGTTCCCACTGACAGTAGTCAGCATTGGGGCCCCAAACAGGGTGTTCTGGGGCAGGAGTGCAATTGAGGCAGCCTTGTAATCAATGGATCCCAGGCCCCTTCCCATTCAATGGGCATTCCCTAGGAATGGTCCTCCCATCCAAACAAGCCTCGAAATAGATCTTCCAGGGAGGGGGGCGCTGGCCAAAATAGACAACAATGAATGCGGGGAGAGGTAACTATGCCCCCCCCCACCTCTCATCCTGGACTGTCCATGCCAGCAGGGGCTTGGGAGTGGTGGACCACCCACCGCTTCACTCCCCATTCCTCCCCCCATCAGATTGCACTCTTAATCAAGTAACCCGAGCAAACAAATAAATTTGACTTTCTGAATATATATTTTTATTTTTTATTGCAGAATATTAAGTATGTGTTGCATAGAAACACAGACCCAACAGGCAATATGGGAACCTACGCAGTGTTTCCAGATGTATTTTCCATGATGGTAAATTCTAAGCAAAATTGTGGAAGCTAGTTGTGCAATCAAGATTGATCCAGAGGCCCAGAACAGCCAGAAGGTACCTTTGAAAGTGGTAAAGAACATTGGACTTCAAAATTACCACTGAATGAGAAAAATGCAAACAGGGAAAGTCAACCATTTGAGGTGCTGTAATTCCAGCTCCTCTGTCAAATCCAGCATAGATTCACACTCAAAGCCATTTCACTATCTTGCAAATTAGGGGAGTTGGCTATTCCCACTGAAAAGAACACAGGCAGTGTAAAGGACAATAAATGCATTATCACAACTTAGAAAAGATGAGCTTTCCTCCAGAGTCCATGCTTTCTTAGGAGGAAAGGCTCGATTAAAAAATGCATCATGAAGCTCCTCATGCCAAGACAAAAACAAAGAGGTGGATCAGCAACTTACAGGAGTGAACAAAGGGAAAACATATGACAAATTATTATGAATTTCTCTAGCGCTTTTAAATGCAGAATACGTTTCTGTCTTCATAATGACTCTGTAGTTTCTCATTTTAAAGATGAGGAACTGAGGGTGTAAGAGTGGATTACCAAAGTGTGAGCTTATGAGGAAGCCTAAGATCTGAATATTCTAATCCAGAGTCTACATTATCTGCTAGTGAGATATAGATATCTCAAAAAAGGGAAAGAAAAATGCTTAGGAAATAACTACTCTTCAGATGCAACGTGTTGGAAGACACAGATTGCAAAGCCCTCAATGCCAAACAGAAGGTCTCCTGTAGAAAACTAGCCAAACTAAAGCCAAACAATTACCTGTGGATGGATTTGCGGCTTGTCACATGTGGCCTCAAAATCCAGCACTAAGAAGTAGTGATACCTCTGCGGGGGAAAGGATGACATTGCTGCCATGGAAGCAAAGCCGTGAGACGCCAGTTTCCCGGTTGTAGTGGAACCGTACCGCTGGGGGAAAAACCGCAGAAGGGAGCGCAGAGTATTCCTTGCTCTTGGGAGTAACTTGAGGTGAAGCCTTGCTGCTGTGGTACGGACAAGTGCTACCATTGAACACCTAGCAGCATCTGGAACTTGAGAAAGAGAGAGAAAGAAGCTGGTGTTACTCCCAGATACACACTTTACAGATCAAAATTTGTATTTCCATGATGGCGGTAAAGTATTTGGGTGGAGAGATGGAAATTAACTCTTATTAAAATAATATTTATTTAAAATACGTACACCTTGCCATTGAAACAAAGTATCCACAGCAACAACAAAATAACTAGAACAATAAAAATGCAAGAATCAAATTATTAAAATATCATATAATGCCGTTCAATAAAACAGCAGGAGAAATAAAAACCCTTTATACACCTCCCTTCCCAAATGCTTAACCCCTGCCCCCAAAAACCCTTTTTTATACTTGCTACCAAAAAGCGAAAATAGAGCTAAGAGAGCATCTGGTGAGCACAGTAACTATAAGCAGCCAACACTAAAAGTTACTATGCCTGGCCCAGTTCAGACTCAGCAATGGATATGACAAATGGAATAGCACATGGGACGGCAAACTAAGGCCCGGGGGCCGGATCCATCCCAATTGCCTTCTGGATCCGGCCCGCGAATGGTCCACAGCGTGGATTGGCATGGGGATTCTGATCTAATACTGTGCCATTTCCCCCCCACACACACACACACCGTGGCAGTGCCTCCTCCCTCCCTCCTCCTGGCTTCTCCCCGCCCTGCCTAGAGGAGGAAGGGGGCTGGGCTTTGTTGAGTTGTGGTTGGCAGCCCCTCTCTGGAGCCAGCCCTTTCGCACCGCTCATCGTCCGTTCGCCACCGCCAGCCCCTACCACTCGCAAGGCACAGGTAAGCAGCCACTGGGGCTCATCCGGTGCTGTGGAGAAGGGAGGGGAGTGTTGGGGGGGGATTCCCTCCCCCAAAATGTATAGTCCAGCCGCTCACAAGGTCTGAGAGACAGTGAGCCAGCCCCCTGTGGAAAAAGTTTGCTGACCCCGGAATAGAATGAGTAGAGTTGCACATAAACTAGGAAAACACATGTTCAGCTCCCTTCTAGAGTATGAAGCTCACAGGGTGACCTTGAAGAAGTCACAACCTCTCAGCCTAACCTATCTCAGTGGATACAATGCAGGGAATACTATGTACATACAATGAACTCCTTGGAGGAACAAGGTTGTTGTTGTTAAAAAAATTGCTGCTATTTGGTATCACTGAAAACTATGTATACATATGATTAATAAACTTTTAAATCATACTGATCAGTGACTACCTTCAGTGCTACTTACTTGTACCATATTTGTGCAGCTTCTATAGCAGTAGCTTAGACTACAGATGTCTAAAGACAACCAACTGTAAGCTTCACCTGTTAACTCATTCGGACCACAAGAGACCTGCATACACATACCTAAGACCTTGGCACTGAACCCTCCTACCCACCCCCACCCCCCCCCCAAAAAAATCCTTTTCAAGATGCTTGATCTTCAGCACCTTTCCTAAATGGATCTCCAAGATAAAGTTACTACCTTGCAGAGGTTTCCTATAATATTGTACCCTGGAATACTGGGCAAGGATTAGAAGCACTCTCGGCTTCCCACGTTGAAAGCTCAAACTGGAACCTGAGAAACAGAGTTGAATCCAATGATGCATGAGCAGAGTTTCACTAGTGCAATGACACTTTCCCATCCTCTCCTTGTGTGCCACCAAATTATGCTCTGGGGGGTTCCCAAACTTCTGGAGCAGATTGAGGGGGGCGCTGCAGAGCAGAGAAGAGGGCAATGCCATTGCACAACAGAACAACCCTAAACTTTTAAGACCCTTTGAATCATTTGTCTATACTCAAAACTAGCTTAAGGTGTGGTATGAAATTATTCAATATGTTAGACCAAGAACACATCTTAAGTTGGCTGAGTCACCCTTACTAGACCCAACAATGCTGACTGAGCAATACCAGCACCACACACACTACCTAAATCCATAGCTTTTCAGTAGGTCTTACTGTGCCATAAAGTTCATCCCCAAAGGCCCTGGCAGGTTAGTGCTAGTTCTTCCCTCCTGCTGATGGAGGCTACTTGCGGTGGAAAACTGCAAAGCTTTAGGCCTGCCCTCCATTGGTATGTACATTATTCACATCTTCCTGCTGCAAGCAGGAACAGGAAAGACCCTTTAATGACCATTAGGTGGAACAGAAAAGACTTTCCACCAAAAACACAAAGGCAGGAGGCAGAGTCCCTTGCGAACATTAGGGGTTATTTATACAACAGACACCAACTGCTCCTCTGTACCCGTTAGTCTATCAGGTAAATAATGCACGTGCCAAAATACACACTTAATGAGGTAAATAATATGCCTTAAAGAAGAACTAAAGCTGTATTTACCTGGGAGACCAGTGAAGGGCCAGATTAGAAGATAATTGAAGATGAGCAGGTCAGGTAAATACACATTTTATAACCTTCACACAAAAGGATTTTTGGTTAGAGAGATGCACTCACATGCACACAGAAAGGTTAAAGACTGGGCCACTTTGCAAGTGGAGATTTTTACAGAATAGGCTGGTTCACACTGTGGTGCATTAGCACCGGGGGAGGGGGAGAGAGAAGAGGGGAAATGGCAGAAGTGAAAGATGTTGCTTCCATAAAGCAATGGACCAAGCCTCGGAAACTGGAAAGCCAAGCTACAAAAATAATAAGCAGCTGCCCTTGTAGCCTAACATTATATTTATCCTAGAGGTTCCTTGCCATAACTACCATCTTTCCATCTAGCGCCTTTTATTGTCATTAATAAATACATTACAGCCAAATAGAAGTTAGTAACAGTCACTTCCAACCCATCATAGAGTAACATGTATTTGAGAGAGACGCCTTTTAAATCTTCAAAGCTGCCAAGCTGTGTAGCTGTAGGGCTATCAGGCAGATGTAATGCTCTGGAGTAAAACAGCTTCGCTAATATTTTACTGTGGCAAAACCCAGGCCCTCGTCAACTGTACAGGGAAGTATACAGACCAGCAAGAGCCATTGTATCAAATATTAAAATATATCCAAGAAATGCATGCAGCTGTACCCAGCACCCAGCCACACATGCTTATTTCATATATATACACCTCTTACACATAAATAAATTTTCATGAGCATGAGCAATTAACCCTATTTTAGAATCTAGCTCTGCGATTCATACAGGGGCTAAGGCAAATTGCCCCTTTCCCAGCCAGTAACATGAAACAAGTTTAACTGATACTTTTCTTATTGAATTGAGATGATGATAGTATGTCTCCCAAACCTATTCATGTGTAAGGCTTCCACAAACAACTGCTTTGCTTCATATTCTTAGATATGAAGCCTGCACCAGAGCTTGCCATCCTCAAGGGAGAAGAATTTCAGTCATGGAAGAAAAGTAAAGGGCAGAAGTCCATAATAATCACACATATCCAGTGCTTATTTTCTTGAAAGAGAAGTATCAGGGTTCATATCTGTCTGGATATCCATCTTCTAATATGGAAGCCCTGTCCAGCTTCCAGATTTAAGATATACCATGGGGTGGGAGGACTGTGGTTCCTTATGGGTTAAGGGAATTCATTCTACATGGGCTGAGAAGAATTCTCCTTCATCACCATTTAACTTCACAAGTTCTAAAGTACTGCTTTTAAAGCAAGTGCCAGGACTCATTGCACAGATTCAGAGGGGAGGAGTTGGACAAAATTAAGAAATGCCCATGAGAAAGAGCACACAAATGGCAATACTGACATTCAGACTTCAACAAGCTACTTTAGAGAAGGGAAGCGGCAATAACACCCCAGCAGTAACTGTCTCTATAACAGCCCCAAACTTTGAAGAAGTTTTTTTTCCCTAGAAGCCAGCTCATATGCCATTTTAAACTAAATTTCAGTGTTCATGCGCATCTCCTCAGACTCACGAAGTGGCATCAGTCCCCAGATACCATTCTGATTCTGAACAGTTGGTGTGGTACTAAGAGGTGTGTGTGTGTGTGTGTGTGTAGGATCCCAAGTTCAAGCTGGGAGGATAAGAAACATTAACAAAATCTGTGTGTCATATTCTTTTTTAAAACATGTGTGTTCTGCAACCTGTATAAACTCTGACTTGGTTTGGGCCTGCCTGGTACAATTTGGCCCATGAGGCTATTTCCCTCAAAGCAACACCAACCCACCCATCAGCTGATATTGCTGGTGGCATCAGCTGGTGGGCGGGACTTCCTTAAAAAGCATGCTCTGCCCTGATCCCTTCAACCTCCAAAAAGGATCAGCATGGAGCAAGCTTTCCAAAGAATCAGCAAAAGCAGGTAGACCCAATTTTGTCTTCATCACTGTGCAACACAGCAGTCACTGCCAGAGTCGGTCACCAGCACTGACAGAGACTGCTCCATTGCACAGCAATGAATAAACAGGTGATGTTCTGCAGCACTCTTTGAAGCAGTCTCCTCCCTTTCCCTTTAAAGACCACTGGAGCAGTGCTTCAAAGAGCACATGCTCAGATGGGATTGCAGGGTCTACCTTAAAACAGGCGCTCTTTGCAAATGTTCCCCACTCCCTTAAAGTGTGCTCCAGCCACAGGTGAAAATCACATAAAGGGGAGGCCACGGCACAAGACTAGGGGGCCACAGAGGGAAGTGAAGAAAACAGAGAAGTGACTGAGAAAATAAAACAGAAAAGAAATAAGAAAACACGAGAAGTGAAGTATTTGGTAGAATGAGATTTCAGTTGTGCAAATTATTTACGCAGCCTAACTCGGAATTGTTGTAACATAATGGACAGAGGTGATCTTCGGTTATCCCTCACAGCAATAGAACAGGATATAAAAAAGCTTGTTTCTGGTCATCAAGCACAAGGGACACATCGATCAATAAATACTTAATAGTATAATTTTTATGTAATTGTATTTTGTATTAATTATAAAAACTATAAACAAAACATTTAAATGGTTAGCTTTCTACCAGCAGGATGGGGGACCACAGGAAGGAAACAAGGTTGGAAGAGGGTCATGGTCAGGAAAAGGTTGAGAAACACTGATTTATAGCTTGTCATTTGTCCAGGAGAGCTAAACCGCAAGCCAAGATTTGGATAACACAACAAGAGAAGCCATGGTTTAGCACAGCAGAGGAACTGGGGAGAAGCAATGCAGCTGAGATCTCCTCTCCAGAAGCGGACACATTAGAGCTTAGCCATGATTTGGCTTAGCATGACATGTGAACTAGATCTCTCGCTCTCTCTCCCTCCCTATCTCCCCATTATGAGTCACGGGGAAGGAAAATGAACTCCTATACTCCGACCACAGAAAATCCAGTTGAAACTCACTCATGTAGTTCCCACAACTTCATCAAGCATCATTTCATGTTTTCAACCTGTCACAGGTTCAATATCTATAATTTCTTTAGTAAATAAATGAAAGCTGAACTTCTGAGTTTTCAAAAGATCATTAAGAAATAAAATGAAACGTCATCTAGATAAACACACAGAGAGAATGATGTTTTTCCTGCATGTCAAGGGTCAGATTATAACCTTTGACTGAGCAAACCATCCCAACTGGCCAGTCATGTCAATATTTCATACATATTCTCCAACTATTACTACTCCGTGTTGCTATAAAATATGGCTAGGCATCATGAAGTACTTTAACAGAATAAAAAAAATTCCTTCCAGTAGCACCTTAAAGACCAACTAAGTTAGTTCTTGGTATGAGCTTTCGTGTGCATGCACACTTCTTCAGGTATCTGAAGAAGTGTGCATGCACACGAAAGCTCATACCAAGAACTAACTTAGTTGGTCTTTAAGGTGCTACTGGAAGGAATTTTTTTATTTTGACTATGGCAGACCAACACGGCTACCTATCTACTACTTTAACAGAGTCAGTGTGTGTGACATGGGAAAATGTACAACATTCAAACACCCAATAACTCGGGAAATATCCACCTGGAGGAGTGCAAGATAAGACATTTATAGACCATTATGGATTATAGAAACTTGTCCATGATTTCATCTCCTGCCATTGGTAACTTTTTCTTATGAAATACTAGAGTGCTTTAAAAAAAGAGGGGGGGTTAGTTTGCTCAAGACATTCTGGCACCCAGGGCAAGTTTATCTGTGCACTTGGTCACCAGTATATCATACAAATAATCCTATCATTTTTTCCAGTGATCGGAAAGAAAACTACCATATGTTCCTAATCAACAGCTCCTTTCAGATGTTGCCTCCACAAGTAGACTAAACATGTGGAGAGGAGTTTTGCAACTGCCAGTCTCGCCTCCAATGCACCCCATTTTCCCTATCCCCACCCTCAACTCATAAAGGTAAGTGCACAAGAAGGGGTGCCTACCCTGTATAGACGTAGGCACTCCACATGGAGGGTTTCCAATTGTATTGAGCATGTTCACACATACAGTTGTACAGATGATGGTGCCCCTTCTCGGATCTTTGGCCCTATGCACAAAGTCTGCATGTGGAGCCAACATGTACAGTTAAACGCCCCACATTGACTCTGTGCACTGAGGGAACATGCAAAAGGAACTAATGGCATGTACATATTTTAAGCATTTTTATACATTTCAGGAACTGAAAATTTCACAGAAAAGAAAAATGAAAATTATATCTGATTCAGATGTTGAAAGGTGCTGATAATGTAGATGTGCCTGAGGTTGAGGTACTATGTAAGTAATAGAAATTTACCCACCCACTCCCCTCAAAATAAATGATACAAGCTTTTTAGAACACAAATATATCAATCCAATAAAATATTAAAGGTAATTTAAAAGTATTTCAGAAGTATTTTACATTTGAACATGGCAATACTGGGGTGTGATGAGCCATTCCAGTTGGATGCTTTATTAATTAATAATGATGTGATAATAACTAATAAAAAATAGACTGCTAGAAATATTAAGGGGATACAATATCTTAGCTATAGAAGACACAGGTTCTTGAGTGTGTGTGTGCGTAAAAAACGGTCAGTGCTCAGGCCCATGATAGCCTCCACACACTGTAGGGGAAATTAACTTGGCACTTCCAATTGTTCTAGAAAGTTACCTGACCAAAATAACTACCTAGAAGATTCATGAAGATTCACTTAAAGCTTAATTATATTTTGTATTTTGATATCCCTGTAGAACAGAAGCAATATTGTATTGAAATTGGAGCTTGCAGGGGCTGGGAGATTTCCCTTCTTTGGCAGGAGGTAGCAATTCAAATGTATTAATATCCCATTTCACATATTCCAGGGCCAAGCTCTGGCACAGAAACCAGGTTGCAGGACTAAGCCCTGGTAAACTCTGGCTCAATTGAGCTCTGATACTAAGCTAGATGGTGTGACCCAGGAAGGCACCACTTATGCTGCATTATGTTCCCAGCTGCACTACACTGTTTGCCAAGGGGCTACTGGGAAGCCCTGGCACCAAGGCTGCTACACAGCTTGGATATATCAGAGGAAAAAGTAATAGAAATAGGTAGTGTGTGTGTGTGTGTGTGTGTGTGTGTGTGTGTACACACATGCACATCCATCCCCAAGAGAAAAGAAGAGGGGGAAACAATGGCAGACAATGGCAGGGAAGAGAGACCTTACCTGCCCCACCAGAAATGCTTAATGCCTGCCTTGCAGTTACAAAGAACAAACAAGAAATGAATGATACTCAGGCATACAACTAATTTTTGCAGTGAGACATGTTAGCCTATGAATCTTCGTTTTATGGGATCTTTGTGCATAATACTAATATTTAAATTTTACAGGCAAGTGTAATTAAAACAAATCAAACCCATGCATGGGCATAAATGAGACAGATAATTCCAATAGCTGGTTTTCAACAAAAGAACACACCAACCCAGATAAATTCATACAACAGTCAATCATTGGCGTTTGTTGGCACCATTCTGTAGCCAAGTGCTGCAAAGTTGTTGTTCTTTTGTATAATTTACTAAGGTTATATTATGGGTTACTGCCCTTTTATTCTTTATGGTCCTGTCACCATTAAGTCCAAAGAGGCAGCATATTGCATCTTATATAATAATAATAATAATTTATTATTTATACCCCACCCATCTGGCTGGGTTTCCCCAGCCACTCTGGGCGGCTTCCAACTGAATATTAAAAACAGTACAGCATCAGACTTTAAAAACTTCCCTAAAGAGGGCTGCCTTCAGTTCTATTTTAAAAGTAAAATAGTTGTTTATTGCTTTGACATCTGCTGGGAGGGCGTTCCACAGGGCAGGCGCCACTACCAAGAAGGCCCTCTGCCTGGTTCCCTGTAACCTTACTTCTCGCAATGAAGGAACCGCCAGAAGGCCCTCGGCGCTGGATCTCAGTGTCCGGGCTGAACGATGGGGGTGGAGACGCTCCTTCAGGTATACAGGACCGAGGCCGTTTAGGGCTTTAAAGGTCAGCACCAACACTTTGAATTGTGCTCGGAAACGTGCTGGGAGCCAATGCAGATCTCTCAGAACCGGTGTTATGTGGTCCCGGCGGCCACTCCCAGTCACCAGTCTAGCTGCCGCATTCTGGATTAATTGCAGTTTCCGGGTCACCTTCAAAGGTAGCCCCACGTAGAGCGCGTTGCAGTAGTCTTCAAAATATATGCCAATCCAAAAGCAGCACCTTCATTCCATCCCCATAATACAAGATCATATTTGCACTGTAGTGTGTACAACCTCTAAACTGTTGCTTTGTACATGAGATGATCCACCCATTAAAAGATTCTGGGTCTCAGCCTGAGGGCAGTTTGTGGTGCACATGCAAACCGACCAGTTGCAAAAGCATGCACTGGTATGCCAAGAGCTGGAAGGATCCTATGCCAGAAAAGGTCCATGTATGCAATGGAAAAACCAGCATTCACTTTGAAGGGATGTAAGGCCATAGCAGGCTTCTCAGGGGGTAGGCCTTTCACTTCACCTAGCACTTTCAGCGGGACATGTACCTACATTTCTACACTGGAAACATTGTCACTGTAGGAAAGCAATAAATGAAGCCCAAGTCCACTTCCACTAATCTCCATTCAAATTGCTTTTTTTTTCTTTTTTTAAATTTTATTTAAATAATACAGCAAAAACAGAACACCAAGACAAAAGGAAAAAAAGTTCAAAAACATTGAAAACATACCTATTGCATATTACTCCCCCCCCACCCGCAGCTTCCCTCCACCACAATTCAACTTCTTTAAACCTCTATCAAATTGCTAATATGTACATCATATTAGCCCCACCTATAAAAGGGGCTTCATCATCACCACCACCACCAAGAAAATATGTATATATTAAAACATTAAAATCAGAATGTTGTGGTGCTTTCAGAACTCAAAGTGTTCAGAATATTTTTATTTTTTTAAATCAGAGAAAGAAGGAAAAGAACAGAGGGTTATGGAACAAATGGACCTATGACCATGGTGCCATAACGTCCTCTCCTGCTTTCTCCTGGTGGCAGGAATAAGTGTGCCTCTGTTAGGATAACAAACGTATGGTGAAAATTAAGATACTCAGCCTGTCAGAAAGGATTAAATCATCTTCATTTATATGCTAGGGTGTATGGTGTTAGAGGAGGGGTAATACCTCTGGTGGGGGGCATGTTGTGCTCCTTCTGGGGTAGTTTCTCCATCTTTGGTCCCCACCCTGCACTCACCTGTGGCTCCTAGAAACTGTCAGCATGTGACAGCAGCCACACTCCAGGAAAGGGCTTTGACTGGCCGGCTAAACAAGATGAGGGTAGTGGATGGGTCTCAAACTCTCAATGAGTTAGGGTCTTCCCCTGCATGCAAAGACAGTCTCTGGCAGATTGAGCAGACGAGACCAATAGTGGGTCCAACAGTCAAGAAGGTGGTTTCTGCATGTGCTGTAGAGGGAAGTGAGGGGCAGATGGGGCTCATCAACCTAGGAAGGTAGCCCATCTAGGAGAAAGAAAACTCTGACCCTAATCCACCTCTGCCTTGCAGAAGAAAAGACTGAGGAGTGAACCCTACACAAATCCAAAGTGGAGTCCCTAAGAGGGTTGGATGGCACCTTGTATGCCTTCTTCCGGCAACTCCTTCAGCCAAGCTGGTGTCAAATGTATTGCTCTGCTTTCCTTTGGTCCACATCAGTGAGGCCAAGAGGGGGGTTCTGTTGTCTGGGCAGCCCAGGACCTCCATACACACTGCCCAGGCTTGTGCCCCAGAGAGGTCACTTCGGTGCTGCTAACCCAGAGGTTTGACTTCACCCCAAAGGTGCACTCCACTGTTTTTCAGGACAGGCAGATGCCAATAGTATTCTTAACCCATAAAGCCTACAGTCCAGTTTATACTTAAACACATCTTGAGTGTATTTGAAAAATGTACTCATTAGTATGATGACTGAATGCAGTTAAACTGGTTTAGTGAGACATGAACAAGCCTAGCCTCCTCTCAGTTTTGCACATTGCCTCCTTCCCACAAGTACAGGACGTTCTGAGGAGAACTTCAAAAGCTTTCACTTCTATTTTTGAATAACCATAGCTTATCATGACATTTGTACCCAACAAATTGTGGTCATTCTTAACTATGGCTAGTTTCAGAGAAGCTAACTTCAAACCAAATTTCCTGAAGCTGGTTTACTTGAAACTAGCCAGAATTAAGATTAACCTCCATTTGTTGTGTTTGGATGGTTAATTAAAAGAAGGAGAGAGAGCAGGAACCCAGAAGTCTAGGCTCATGGATGTCACACTAAACATAGGTTAGTGGAGGAGTAGGGAACCTTTCTCAACCCACGAGTCAAGCCCAGTTAAGTCTCATGCTCTAGCGATCAAGCTATCTTACTGTATCTAATGAAGATTCAGTGAAATCAGTGTTAGAAACTCAGATATATAAGCTAGGTGCCAAATGGCTCCTTAAACCAGGGTAAAGTCACCAAAATGGAATGTCTATTGCCATTTTCGGGCCAGGCGGTTCAAAAGTTCTATTTTTCAATATGACTTTTTGGTTCCTGAAATTCATTTTGGTTCCTGAAATTCAAATTGTGCAGATGAAATATAAGAGATACAATTCTACAGGATGTGTTGTGTTTGAAAGCAGTCAAGATCCAAGGATCCCCCCCCCAGGCATGCACCTCCAGATGGTGGAGATGTCTGGCACCATCCTAGTCCCTGGGCATCTTCACTTGGTTTCAAGTGGCCAATAGCCAGGTGCAAAATGCATATGGTGAATTTTGAACACAGAGTGAAATCCACAGGTGCTATCCTTAGCTGCAGGGTGCAGAACTTTTTCGGCCCAGCAGACCAGATCTTTATCTTCCTCCACTGCCACAGGCTGTGCTCAGTGCTTCCCAAGCACAGGGCTTGCGAAGCACTTTGCACAGCACTTCTGAACTGCCCGACAATCAGCATACCTGTCAGTCAGCACAGGACAGCAATACCTCAAGGACTGCCTCTATCCATATGAACCTACCCAGACACTGAAATCATCATCTGAGGTCCTTCTCTGTATACCTCCTCCATAAGAGGTCCGGAGGGTGACAACACGAGAACGGGCCTTTCCTGCAGTAGCTGCCTTGCTGGTGGAATGCTCTCCCCATAGAGGTTTGGCAGACACCTTCATTATACACCTTTAGGTGTCAGGCAAAAATATTCCTCTTCAACTAGGCTTTGGGCTGATTAATATTCTACGGCCTTTTAAATGTGTTGGGGGGGAGGCTACTGGTTTGTGGGGAGGAAGTTGTTTTCGTTTTATTATGTATTTTGTGTTTTTTATCTTCTATTTTTCCATTGTGAAACTGCCCTGATATCTAAGGTATACTAAACAAATACATAAATAAAATAAAAAATAAGTCATATAAATGTAAATATGGCTTGCCATAGACCAAATGGGGAGGACCAGTGAGCCAAATTTCACCTGCAGGCCTTATGTTACCCCAACACAAAATACTGGAACCCTGTGCAATTTATATTTTGTCTCTTGATGCAAACAAGATTCCCTACATCAAAGAAACTATGTGTGTACCATAATTAATAGAACCAAAATGAAGCTAGGCATTAAAATGTTCTCGCAAGGAACAAAACCAAATGTGAAATCCTTCATCCAAAAGAGGTATTGGAACAGGATTCAGTTGCGCGGGGTGGGGGGGTTAGAGAAGAGGTCCAACATTGTTATTCTAACAGCTTGGTAAACCTATATGAATATTTGTAGCTGATCACATTTATTTTCTTTTTACTAAAACAGGTTTCTGCATCTAATTATACAGTCCAGATTCCAGTAACTTCCATTATAAGGCACAATCCTACATATGGCTATGGGCCAAAATGGCTAACTACCCTGGTTTACAGTTAGTATAGAGGAATAGCAGGGCATCTGTGCATTTAACAGCAGGCAGAAATTCTAGTGTGGAAATACAGTTGCGGGGAAAGCCTCAACTAATGGCATTCTGTCAGTTAAACATCTTAGCACTTGTATGTGGCCCCTAATTTATCTGGCCCCTCTGTACCACCTGCAAAGTGGTCACTCGTTTGCCTATGATAAACTCACAAATTTTATGGAAATCAATGGCCTCTTGCCAGTAAGGTGGAGGGACTAAATAACATGCAGTGTACTAGGTACAGAAAACCCTACTGGCACCCGTGAGCTATCTTTTGAATAAGTGAATTATGATGGTCAAAGGATAGAATTCACTGAACATTTTATATGCAGGAAATGTAGAACTGACCTACTGTAAAGCAATAGAATATGTAAGTAAATATTCGATCCTATAACTGAAGAATCAGGTTAAAAACTTTATTTAAAAAATCAACTTAGCTTCAGGTATGCTTGGAGCATATCTGAAACCACAGGTTTTCTTACCACTCCTCAGTGAGCCATTCACTTAACAACTTTTGGCACATTGATTATTTTTCAAACAATATAATGAGCAAAATCTCACATGCCAAACTTACATACAAGTGTCCTGAGCATTAAAAAGGACTACAAAAAATGTTTTAAGTAACACTACGTAAATAGAAAAATGTCTCACAAGGCAACTATTTTGAGAAACTCCCTAACAAAACTCCTCCTCCTAGCCACCCACTATCCCATTTGAGATAAAGTACAACACTCAGTTAACCATGTCTCTGCTAGATCCTCAAGACTAACCTGTGTAGCTTTCAAATTGTGCTGTAGAGATCCCCAAAACTTTTCATAAATTCTCAATGACAAAATCAATAATGAAAGCTAAGATTCCCTGAAGCACAGTATACCCACAACTGTGTATTAAGTGTTGGCGCATTCTGGAGTGTGTTCTTAGTTCATGTAGAATGATTGTAAGGCCCAACTAGATTGTCCAACACCACACACAAAGTAAGTGTGTGACTAAACACACAATCCAGCTACAGTGGTACCTTGGGTTACCGACGCTTCAGGTTACCAACACTTCAAGTTACAGACTCCGCTAACCCAGAAATAGTACCTCAGGTTAAGAACTTTGCTACAGGATGAGAACAGAAATCATGTAGCAGCAGCAGCAGCGGGAGGCCCCATTAGCTAAAGTGGTGCTTCAGGTTAAGAACAGTTTCACGTTAAGAACGGACCTCCAGAACGAATTAAGTTCTTAACCCGAGGTACCACTGTACACTACAACACACAAAGATATTGTTCAGCAAACAAATTAATGTGGAAACAAACTCTGGAAGCCACTGAACTAGAGGCAACATCACACAAGCCTGGCAATGGTATAGCAGAGAAATCTAATTCAAGAATCATGGCAAGCTAGAAAGAATGCTAACTCACACCTCTCCATCAATATATCAATACAGTGGTACCTCGGGTTAAGAACTTTGCTTCAGCATGAGAACAGAAATCGCGCTGCGGCGGCAGCAAGAGCAAGATAGCTAATGGATTTCTGTTCTCATGCTGAAGCAAAGCTCTTAACCCGAGGTACTATTTCTGGTTAGCGGAGTCTGTAACCTGAAGCGTCTGTAACCTGAAGCATCTGTAACCCGAGGTACCACTATACATGCATTTCTATGTGAGATTCTTATAAATGGAAATGTGGCAAACAGTGTACACTGTGAAGGCAAGTACTGACAGAGTGATCCTCCCAACAATGTTTTACTCAGAAAGACATCTCACTCAATTCAACAGGATTGAATTCCTGGTAAATGGTTTAAAATTGCAGCCTAAATGTGCAGTGGCAGGCTCCTTGTCCTTGTGTTTCTCCAAAAGTATACTCCCCCAAAGTCCACATACCCACTTTTATATATTTTAATATTTACCACCTATCCATGCTTCTACTCCTCAGTTACTGGTGCAATTTATACATGTGTGTGAATACAGATTAAATGGTTAGTTTTTTCCAACTCTAGAATTCCATGGAACACCTGCAGCTGTATCAAATACAACCCTTAAATATTTCAAAAGAAATAATTTAATTAACAACCCCAATCTACCCATCACCCCAATTCCTCCTGTCACTACAGTCTATTGCCTTAGATTCTGGCTTGGTCTCTACCAGATCTCAATTCTCAATGCATCCATACCTGACATAACCTAAACATAGCAGCATCACTTCTGACCCAAGTCTTAATTCTACACTGGTACACCTCTCTTGCCTCACTCTTCCAACTCCAGCTTTTCTCAACCTTGGGTCCCCAAAATGTTGTGGTACTACAACTCTCATCATCCCTAGGCAGCAAGACCAGTGATCAGGGATCAAGGGAGTTGTAGTCCAGCAACATCTGGGGACCCAAGGTTGAGGAAGGCTGAGCTAGATCCTTTGTGCAGTATAGGAACAACCTATAACCCAATTAAACCAAATCCCCTTGCTTCCAACCCCTGGCCCAATGCAATCTGCCCTCTAGATCTGATATACCCTCGTGTCTCAACACTACAAGAAGATCCTAGGCACAGGGGGAAAATACTGCACCAAAGGCATCCAGCCCCCTCCCCGCAAACCACGGCATTGCTACTCCGTGTTCGCAGTCTCCTATGCAAATTCCTCTATGCTCAAAGGCACGCGGGCACACACCGGCTAGCACAGGCCCAGCACCCCCTAATGCACCTTTGCCAACCAGGCCTTGCTGGGTTCTCCCTTGCATCTACCTCAGCCCATCCCCCCACTCGATCTTGGTAACTCCGTTTCCTAAGCGCGTCCCGCCCGCGCTGACAGGGGCATCGGCGCCCCTTGATCCAAATACTCGGTGAGATTCCCCTCAGCCCGTCGCTCCAGGCCGAGCTCTGCCGCCCAATGCCGCCTGCTCAGCTCCCCCAACCCTGGCCGTAGGGCCCAAGCGGGCCCTTAAAGCCCCATCCAACACGCCCCTCAGCTCCACGCCCCTTAGGTATCTCCCTATCTAGCGACACCCGACACCCCCGCCCCCCAGGACGGCCCCGGCCACCCCCATCCCTCAGCACCACGAGTCCCCAACAGCAACCACTCACCTTCGCGCCCTCTGACCCTCGAACTCACTCTAAGCGGCAGCCGTAGCAACCAACCACAACTGCGGTTCCCGCCCTAAGGGGCGGGATTCCTGGATTCGGACATGCGCACACTGAGTTTGCCGCGCGCCGCTCTCTCCTGTGGCATCGTGGGAAATGTAGTTTTCAGACCTTTCAGCAAGGAGGGGAGATGTGCCTGGCTGGAAGCATCCCGGAGCTCGCCCTTCCAGAGAAGGCAGGAACCCTTGGAATGGAGATTAAAGTTATGGCACGGAAACTGCTTTTTAACACACGGGTTTCATATCATTATGTGCGCTCAGATTTGGCTTTAGCAAATCTTTTGAATTTTAGATTCCAAGCACTTTGTTTTAATTTAGACTTCTCGTTGCAGGACATTTATCTTTATTGGGGAAAGCCTCACAAAAGTAAGCATATTTAGAATTGGGTTAATAGCCGATAAAAGTGTGTTATGTGTATTTAAATATATGGTAGTGAATTTTTTAAAAAGTTTTATATTTTTGTACTTTAAATATTAACTTTAAAAGTTTTATGTAATGCAAACATAAAGTATGTATATAATAAAGTTTAAATTTAAGAGGGGATAAAGAGGGGATAAACCAAGAGTTTTAAGTTGTTGTTCTCCTTGGGATAACACCCTTTTAGATAAGAGAATAGCGCATCCCCATGTGTCAGTGGTTTTGTATATTTTATATTTATATTTAATGCCTCTTTATTATCTACCTTTTTTGTACCTTTTCAGTCTAGTAACATTTTAACAGTTTAAAACTGTTGAGCAATACATCCCTTTTACTACTTAATAAGTAAGAGGAAAATATAAAACATATGTAGGATACGTTCCCATTTTTAATGGAAGGTGAGAAGCAGGGCTTTTTGTGGCTACCCATTGAAGATGTGCCTAACCTAGTTTTTAAGACTGCAATCCTAATTATGTCTACTGAGAAGTAAATCCTATTAAATTCAATAGGGTTTACTCTCCAGTAAGCAAAGTTAGGATTGCAATCTAATACAGTAGTATTATGTCATATTATGATTTACTTTTCTCCTGTTTTGTGGCCCAAAGGCTCCCAAAGAGGCAACCAGCATATCAGTGGGACACACACACACACAAACAAACAAAATAAATACAACACATAAATCAAAATAATCTAAAATAGCAAAATTACCAAATAACCCCCAATCTCACTGGATAGTGCAAATATAGACAGATACTCAGAGGTTACCCGAATGGGGCTTATTCTCAGAAAATTGCAGCCTTAAATAGCAATCTTATACCCCAACAGGTTGGAACACAACAGTAAATCAACCACAACATCTGAAACTCTGTAGGCTCAAAGAATCATAGCATTGTAGAGTTGGAAGCAAGCCCAATGGTCATCTAGTCCAACCCAGTGCAATGCAGGAATCTCAACTAGATCATACATGACAGATGGCCATCCAACATCTGCTTAAAAACCTCCATTGATGGTGTCCACCACCTCCAGAGGGAGTCTCTTCCACTATTCAATAGCTCTTACTGTGAGAAAGTTCTTCTTGATCTTCAGTCTTGATCTCCTTTCTTATAACTTGATTCCACTAGTTCGGGTCCTACCCTCTAGAGCAGGGAGAAACAAGCTTGCTCCCTGTGATAGCCCTTAAGATATTTGAAGATGGCTATCACATCTCCTCTCAGTCTTCTCTTTCCCAGGCTAAACATACCCAACTTCCTCAATCATTCCTCATAAGGCTTAGTTTCTAGGCCCTTTATAATCTTGGTTGCTCTTTGCACACGTTCCAGCTTGTCAATATCCTTCTTAAATTGTTGTGCCCAGAACTGGACCCAGACTCCAGGTGTGGTCTGACCAAGGCAGAATAGAGCAGAACTATTACTTCCCTTGATCAGGACACTATACTAGAATAGCATTAACCCACAATGCCATTGAAGACAGAATCAGGATTCAAGATGACTTTAAGAGATTGTAGAACTGGGCCCAAACTAACAGAATGAATTTCAGTAGGGATAAAGGGACTTAGGTAGGAAGAAACAGCTGCAGAAATATGTTATGATGCAGAGAGGGGAACCCATAACATAATGTAGACAGAAAGGTAAGAAATGGAGCTTACCTCTCGCCTCATTATGTTTGACACACACCCAAAAAAAGAAGACAGAATGGCATTGAGAAATAAAGGGTCTCATTGTTATCTCCAGCAAAACTCAACTCCCTTTCTGTCTCTCTGTACACACATAGACCCAGAGGAATAAAGAGGGCTAATGCTGGTAGTAAAGTTCCTGGCATGGTCTAGTGTTCTGCTAGGTCCAGTATCAGTGTGTGGCACCATCAGGTCAATGCTGTGGCCCCAGCATCCCCGCATCCCACAAGGCCCACTGTTCTCCTTCAAATGTATTTGTTTACACCTTCAGTCATTTAAGGGACCTGTGCCTAAACCATCACTACTATCTTAATTCCCTCACAGTGCCTCTGGACTCCTGACATTGCTTCAGCTTGTGACTCTGCATTTCAGCCCAGAGGAATGAAGATGGTGACAGATGCAGTCTTCTGGTCTGGTGCTCCCCTCAGCACCAGCAATATATCCAACTACATTCTGCTTGGAGAAGACCCATTGAAATTAGTGGATCTAATATGATCATGCGTATTGACTTAATTGGGTCTACTCTGATCAGGACTAGCACTGGATGCAGCCCCTAATGGGCATATCTTTCAGTAACAGCTTCTTTTCCCCTCTTCCACATCTGAATGTAGCAAGGAGAACAGACGTGAGAAAGGAAAAATGTGGGTTAAAAATATATATACCGCCTTTCAAAATAAAATTATTCCCAGGGCAGTTTACATATTTATTAATTACATTTATATACCACCAGGACTTTTTTCAGCTGCAGTTCACTGGAACTCAGTTCTGACACCTCATAGATGGCTCCTATTGCCATTATAAGAGAACAAGGGAGGTGTTCCCTTATACACTTCTTTTTCCAGAAAAATAGTACTGTATACAGTAAGAGAGTTTGTACTGGTCCAGTAAACGCTTCCGCTGCGCCACCAGCAACAGTTCTCTTTGCAGAGCATTAATTAAGTCCAGTGCAGAGATTCTTGTTGCAGTACAAGCTTCAAAGTCTCAGCAGCAAAGAAATAACGACACAGGGAAGCCTGTCTTTCCAAAGACAGGTTTATTGCAGAAAGATAACAGAAACACCTCCGGAGCTTTCGGACATTTTTGTTTCACGCCCCACAGGCAGAGAAAACAAACACTCTTTATATACTGAGCAACTTAACAACTTAACGAGCTTGACTACTTAAAGTCACATCACATTGCTAACTTGCCAGCGTCTTAGGTTTCACACCCTAACACCCCCTCTCGCTGGCAATACAAAAAACAAAATTACTTCAGACCCATTTCTTCACAAAAGTTTTCATGCCGCTGAAACCCAAGCGGTTTTGTAAAACCATCAGCTTGATTTTCATGACTGGGACAGTAATTTAATTTAACAATTCCTGCTTTTACCGTTTGACAAACATTTTGAAAGCGGATATCCAAATGTTTTGTACGACCTTTAAACTGCCCATTTTGTGCTAACTTAAGACACGGTTGATTATCACCCCATACAGTGATTGGAGTGATGGCCTTTTCATACATCTCTTGTGCCAAGCATTTGTAAAATTCTAGATCTCTACATAACTCAGATAAGGCACAGAACTCAGCTTCTGTTGACGACAAAGCAATCAGGTTCTGTTTCTTGGATCTCCACCCAATCAGAGAGTTACCAAATTTTATTACACAGCCAGACACTGATTTTCTATCCTTTAAATTTGCCCAATCACTATCTGCCCAACAAGTAATCTGTGCTTGTCCTTCCGAAGATAATTCAAGGCAAAAATCTTTGGTGTATTGTAAATATCTTAACACTCTTTGAATTCCTTTCCATGCATTTACACTCGGTTTCGAAGCTTCTCTGCTGAGTAAGTTAACAGCGTAAGCAATATCTGGTCTACTCCATTGCGAAAGATGAAGTAAGCTTCCCAGTGCTGACTGAAAGATTTCAGCACGCTTGAATTCAGCACTATCCTTGAACTCATTGTCTTTTACAAAACCCATTTCCATTGGTGTTCTAACACCTGCACACTCCGTCATGTTAAATTTTTTCAACATTTGCAATATCTTGCCTTTTTGATTCAGTAGGAAACTGCCATTTTTGGTCCTATCTATCTGAACACCAAGATAGACCTTCACATCACCAAGATTCTTAACTTTGAAGTGTTTATTTAACTCTTTGGCTAGTTTTTTTACTTGTTCTTGTGTCTTTGAAGTATAAATCAGGTCATCTACATAAACAAGCAAAGATTCTTGAGCATCTCCTGAATTTCTGAAATATAAGCAATTGTCAGCCTTGCTCCTGCTAAAACCAATGCCTACCAAAACGTCATTCAAACACTCATTCCAATTATGAGCAGATTGCTTGAGTCCATAAATAGATTTATGTAGTTTCCATACCTGATTTGATTTACCAACTTTCAATCCTGGCGGTAGCTCCATATAGAGCTCTTCAGCCAAGTCTGAATGAAGATAAGCTGTAGAGACATCAAATTGATTCACTTTGAACCCTTTCTGAGCAGCAACTGCTAATAGTGCCCGTAGGGTCTCACTCCTTGAAGTGGGTGCATAGACTTCAGAATAATGTAACCCCTTTCTTTGCGTAAAACCTCGAGCTACAAGCCTTGCTTTGTACTCTGGTTTCCCCATCGCTGTTGTCTTTATCCTGTACACCCACCTACAACTTACTGCCTTGGTACCTTCTGGCAGTTTGGTGATGGAAAACACACCCAGTTCTTTCATAGAATTCAACTCCTTTTGCATGGCCTCACGCCACCTACTGGCCTCCTCCTGGGGTAATTGTTCAACCTCCTCAAAACTTTCAGGTTCGCAATTTGCCAAACCAGCCCAAACACTAATAGCTTGGTACCTTTCAGGAGGTTTACCTTTGTTGGCACGCTTAGAACGCCTTAACAGTTCCTGCGATGTTCCTTCAGTTTCCCCCTCTGACCCAGAATCACTAGTCGTCACCTGTTTGTCACTAGTAGTTGAAGAACTTTCTGATTCTGACTTTACACGTCTCTCTTGCTGTACAGGTGAACTTTTAGAGCTAGAAGATTCTGACTTTACAGACTTGGGTGAACTAGGCGATTTCTCACCCTTGTCCTCAGACTCAAATTCCTCAGTCTGTTCTGGAACTAATACCTGCCCTGGGGCCTGAGTTTCATTGTTACTGTTAACCACATCAAATAGTATGTCAGGATTTCCATGAATTTTATTCCAACTATCCTGTTCACAAAATTCCGCACTTCTGCTGATTGTGATTTTCGTTTGATTGCCTTCTACATTCACAAATCTCCAACCTTTTGTGTTTGCTTGATAACCACAGAAAAACATTTCTTTAGACCTAGGATCACCTTTCCTACGTTGTGCCCTAGGCACCAGCACATAAGCACGACATCCAAAAACTCTTAGATGATCAATTTTTGGTTTTTTTCCAAATAGCATGAAGTAAGGAGTGTTGCCTACTGTGCTATTGTACACTCTGTTAAAAGTATAATTCGCATACAATGCAGCCTCAGCCCAAAAACGCTGTGGAAGTCCAGAATCAAACAGCAAAGCAGCAATGGCTTCCTGTAATGTTCGAAATTTTCTTTCGGCAACTGCATTCTCCTGTGGTGAATAGGGATTGGTAAGTCTATGAACTATACCTTTCCTTTTTAACCACGTCTCCAGCGTGTGGTTCACATATTCCCCACCACGATCTGATTGTATTTTACGTACCCTGGTGTCAAATTTACATTCGACTTCTTCAATCCAATCCATCAGGATGGAAGCTGCTTGTGATTTTTCTTTCAGAAAGAAAACCCAACTAGCCCTTGAAAAGTCATCCACCAAAATTTGCATAAATCTCGCACCTCCAAGCGATTTGACTGGCATAGGGCCACACACGTCTGTGTGCACAAGTTCAAAGGGTTTCTTGCTTACTCTATCAGATCTAGGATAGTTACATGTCTTAACCTTAGCATGTTTACAAGCACAACAATCCAGAAAATTTGGACAGGGTTTAATGTTACACTCCTCAGCTAAATCTGGCATCTTGCTTACATACTTAAAACATATATGAGCCAACCTTCTGTGTAGTAGATGTGCACAACCTGTATGAGGAGCCTTATTTACACACTTAGCTTGCGCTTCACCTGTTGAACATCTACCTGCTGCTAACTGCTCTTCATCCAAAACAAAAAGCCCATCCTCACAGGGAATTTTAACTAGCTCCTTCCCCTGTTTCGAAATGGTGCACACATCATTTTCAAACTCAACCTTAAAACCACTTTTTACCAGGCATGACACACTCAAAAGTCCATTCTTCATTCCTGGAAGAACAAAAACAGGAAGGTTAGTTTGCAAACAGTTAACATAAATTGTGCCTTTAAGGTTCATTTCTCGTTTACTATTGTCTGCTATAGTCACAGTTTTTGCAACTGGCAATGTCTTGCAGTTCATCAAGTGGCCACTAGATGTCGCTGGAACTAAACTGTGACTTGCTCCACTGTCAATTATCCACTTCAAGGTTTGTTGGCTCCTTTTAGGACTCTGTTGTGCTGCCATTGCAGATAGTCCCTTATCAGCACCTGCTCCCCCTCTGGATCGTTGATTCTTGTAGTTCTCACGTCGTCTTCCCCTGTAGCTCCGGAAACTGGCCTTGGACTGTTGAAATTCCTGTTGCTTTTCTGGACACTTTGCTATCAAATGAAACCTGCTGCCACATCGAAAACATGACTTGCTGGCCATAGCAGACACTTGTGAGGCTTCCTTACAGCTCTGCCTGCTAGTTTCCCCACGCTGGGAATTATCTGAACATCCAACCCTTGGGGTATTTGAATCAATACGTTTTCGATGATGTTGATATTCTTGCTCACACAATCTACCAGTCACATAATTCATATTCAACTGGTCCTCTGGCAAAACTTGTAAAGTTAGTACTAAGTTTTCAAACCCTGCATGCAGGCTGCTAAGCAGAGTATAAACTTTAATATTTTCAGGAAAGTTCACACCTAAAGATGACAGTTGGTTGAAATACTCAGTCATCTGTGACGTGTGTTCAACCACACTATCCCCTGGCTTCAGTTTCAACTCATACAAAGCACGTATAATGTTCACCTTCTCTCCGGGCGTGGCTCTATGGTGAATTCGCCTAAGAGCTTCCCAAATTTCAAATGCAGACCTTAAATTTTCCACATGAGGTAATTGGGAATCGTCTATCGATGCCATCAACATGCATCTAGCTTTAGTGTCCATTTTATCATGCTCTCTATTCTGAGCATGTGCAGCAGCCTGTTGCTCTGCTGTGGCATCTGCTGCAACAGCCACAAACGGCTTTCGCCTCTGGACATAGTCAGCCCACACTTCTTTGGCTTCCAACCAGACTTGAGCCCTCTTAGACCACTGCACGTAATTAGCAGAGTTCAACTTTGTAAAGGGAACCTGGAAATTTTCCACTGCCATTCTTGGGGTCTGCTGCTACTCCCTCTGTGTGCCCTTTCTTCTATTTCCCCTTGGGATTTGTCTTACTCACTTTTCAGACGCCTCCAGCCTCCTCTGAAGCCTTTTAGAGCTGGATTTACAACCAAGCCGGTCTTCTCTCATCCGAAAGCTGCTTTCACTTTCTCTGCACACAATACAGCTGTAGAAACGTAGAAGGATCCATAACCTAAGAGAGTTTGTACTGGTCCAGTAAACGCTTCCGCTGCGCCACCAGCAACAGTTCTCTTTGCAGAGCAGACTTAAAGTCACACCACATTGCTAACTTGCCAGCGTCTTAGGTTTCACACCCTAACATACAGTACCACCTTTTCCTCCAAGGAGCTCAAGGTGGTACAGAATTCAAACTCCTCCCAATAAAACTACTTAAAATATCATAATCATTTCAACACAGTATTTATTAATTTGTTAAAAGCAATATGCCAAACAGTAGTTCAGCAGAGTACTGAATAGCATAATACAACAAGTTTGTGCTAATTCTGCTTTACTGCTTCACTACTTTAACACTGTGCACTTTCTTATTCCTGATTCTTATATTTTCTTGGTTCTATTTCTGGCATCTATTTTGCAGAGCCTAACCTCTCATCTACATTTTCCATGTAATCACCTTTTATTTTATTCTCAACTTGGCTTGAACCTATGATTCCTGACTGTCTGGCTACTATCTTTGGCCCACTCCTGTTATCTCCACGCTAGGTGCAGTAGTATCTCTAGTTACAACCTATGTCATACCAGGAAGGGTTAAAGAGGAACAGGCAAACTGAATTAAATGTGGGCAGGGCAGACCAGGCAGTCAGTCATAGGCACTGGCAGTGCATCCTATGTATTGGAAGACATCTAATTCTCTGTTCAATGGTTTGGTTTGAGGATTAGGAATGAACTTTATGGGCAGGTGCTCTCTTCTCCCCGCTTTCTCCCCTCACATTGGTTTGATTAATAAAACTTCCTGATTTGTCAAACATTTTGCTGCACACTGTGGTTTGAACAATCCCTCAGGTAATGCTTTATCTTCCAAACTATAGTTTGTAGGATTGTAGAACGAAATATTTGGATGCATTTTATTTCTCTTGGAATCCTGGAGGACCTCTGATTATTACATGGGATTTGGCAAGAGAGGTTTCATAAGGATTGGCCAGAGCCGTTATAAGGAACTGAAGACCAAAGAGCCAACTATGGCTCTTCTGGATGAAAAATAGAGTATGGAGCAAACGTCCTCCACTATCTGAGGCCTCTTAAAGAAGGATTTGTGGTGGGTCCTATATCAAGAAAAGCTGTTAAAAGCACAGGAACTGTGCCAGATTTGGTGCGGGGGGAGTCCTCTTGTAGAAAAGGCTTTGTTTTAAAGCAGCTTAATTAAAATTATGCGTAAGGGTTACAACAGATAAAGTTATATGTTCAAGAGGTAATATAATTTGGCAGAATAAGGGCAAGATCTCGTATCTCAACAACACTCAAGTCAGTGGGAGGGTGAAAAACAGGGAAAGAGATGGAATAACTTGAAGAGCTTTGTATGCTCTTTGGCAGTTTTGGTCCTATGCTGAGAAATTGGGATGGGATTTAGGAAGCACAGGAAATTGCAACCGATGGCTGCCATTGCCTCAGGCCAGGGTGGTCTGCCATAGGTCCCCCACCAAATTTAGTACTATCCCATGGAGAATTAAACTTAGAGCTCTTCAAGAGCTTCAGCATCAGCCAGAATGGATTACACAACCGTCTTGTTTCTGAAAACAGTTTCCGTATGCCAGCATAATCACTTTGGCTGAGTACAAATATTGTGATGATGTCTGTAATACCCATAAGGAGAAATCTTATATTATGCTATGTTCTGTTTAACAAGTTAATAATGTGTCGGACCAAATCCTTAAGTTCCTAACTTTGCCAGTGGGACTAATTAACCATCTTGGAGGGAATACTAATATTCACAGTGAACATTTTTATATTCTTGTTGTTTCTTGCAACCATGCCTTTAACTGCAATGTGTTTGGCTTAGAGACATTACTTTGAAGATATTTATTGCCTATTTTCTCTCCTCAGTTTTTCTGCTGCTTTAATGTCCACCAAGATATTATGGGAAGTGACATCAGTAATAACTGTCACAGAGGAAAGGTGTTTCTATGTGTTGATGTTAGAAAGAAGATGCAATCCCACAGATCTGTCCAATACCCCTGAGAATGGCTGTAGCATGAAAAATGGAAAAGTCCATATTAGGCCAATACCTTAATTAGACTGATCAAAATATTGCAAAATAATGTGCAAGCCTTTGAGTTCTCCATAACGTCATCAGGTTAGGTGGTAAATGGAGAGAGGGGAGAACTGATTTATTTTATGTTCTTCTTGTTATTATTCTGAAATGGCAGTCAATATGAAATATTCAGCAAAGTGAAATACACCTTAAATGCATAACAAAGACAATCAGGATGAGGATGAAGACTAGTTTTAGAGTAACTAACTAGGTTCCACTAAATTCATAGTTCCTCTCATATGAGTTGTTGTGGGTAAATGCGTAAAAAAGGAAAAATGGGTCAGGTTGCCAGGAGCCTGAAGGTTGCGAGTGAGAGAAATGCCATATGTACACCACTCCCTGGTTCCATATTCAATCATGAAAAGAGATTATAATATTTTCTACATCCATAATTATGCACTGAAAGATCAACATCTACCATTCTTTAACCACACTGAATCTGAGTACAAAAGGGTGATGGAAGTGCATTGAGGAGTAACTAATCCAAGTTTTTACTTAGACTTAACAAGGGCAGATATTAGATTTTTCTCTCTAGAACTCATGCATTTGGTAAAAAGGCTGCTTTGTGACTCTGAGGCTTCAATCCTATGCTCCACTGAACACAGAGGGACTTACTTCCAAGTAAGCATCCAAAGGATCAGGCTGCAAAATATTGTCCTGTCCAAGGAAAGTGTCTAAACAAATAGATTTTATAACTGAGAATGTGTTTTTTGTTTCTTTTATTTTCAGATATGCCTGACTTTTCCTTTCTCTGCTGAATAAACTTTATTTTATTTTTAATCAGTACTATTTATATGTAATCTAATGGTTTCAGCCTAGATACCCATAAGCCTCAGCACACTTTTTTCCCTTGTTACCTGAATAATACTGCATGTAGAAGGGCTATTGTGAGACTGGAAATCTTCTTTGAATAATCAAGAAAAGATGCATGGACTTCACATCAGTTCAGCTCCTTTTTAAAACTAGACGTAGCAGTCATAACAAACAAAAGTGTATCCCATAAGAGCCACCTTCTCATTTTCCCATCCTGAGTTACATTCTCAAAATCACAACAGGGAATAGTTATAGAGATTTAAATATGTGGTAAAAATATGGCATCTATTTTGTGTCAGAATTGAAATTGGCTAGGCTAATTCTGTACTAAGTCAACCTCAGTCAGGTTATGTTAAGTTTACCAGCTCATCTAAAAGAGCTCTTTAGTCTATGAAGGGATTCCAGAGATATGATAACATCAAGGTATGCCTAACAATATCATACACAAAATAGCTGTATTGCTTTTTTTTTTTTTTTTGGTCATATGTGGATTATGTTGCCTTTCCATTTTTACTCCATGGCTAAAGGCTTCTCAAGAGCACCCTTCTTGTGCAACACAAAGCATAATTGTTGGTCAGCCAGAAGCATGATTACCTCAAATTATAGATATGGGGAGATTTGGTTGGGAACTTCCCCAGGGCTAATTAATTTATCTTGTAAAGTTTGGTTCAAAACTAGAAGGCCCTCCTCTTGGAGATCTTGGGAAGCAGAAAAAAAGCAAAATACAAAATTGGACCACGTTCCCTAAGTGACCGCCTCACCCCATATATTTTATAAACTAGTCTGTTTTTGTTTTCTTTCTAGAATCAAGCAGTATATAAATTTTATGAAATAAATAAATCTGTGTAATAAATGTATCCCTGCTTAGCAACTTCTCAGATGAGAAGAGTACAACATGCCCCAGAGATGCACTTAGTTTGTACTTGAAACTGAGCTTTTTAGTGTTGCAGCTCCACCACCCTGGAATCAACTCTCAGCTAAAATTAGACAGACACCCAGTATCATTATATTTAAGCACCTACTGATTATTATTTTTAAATACGGCTTTCATTGTGGTGTGACAGAGTCATAAGAAAATAAGGAGAGCCTGCTAGATCTGACCAATGACTCATCTAGTCCAGTATCCTGTTCTCACAGTGGTCAACCAGATGCCTATGCAAAGACCAAAAGAGAAATCTGAGAGCCGCAACTCTATCCCCACTTGTGATTCCCAGCAACTGGCATTGAGATGCATACAGCTTCCATCAGAGGAGGACAGTCATTTATGAAATATTAATTGTACGTCTGTTTTTATTGTTTGTATAATGGTCTTAAATTTGCTATTACAATTTTGCTCTCAACATTTCAAGAAACAGGGCTTGAAGAAGTCACATGGTTAACACCCTGAGTAGACCAGCCATTGTCCTAACAAGGGAGGTGTCTTCATATATGATTTATTAAATGTTACTGGTTCTGCACGGAGAGGTAGGGATAGGGAGGGAGGTAGCAGGGAATGACAATATGAATAAATTGTTCCATTATTTCAGGGATGGCCAACCAGGGGATAGTGGATTAGAGGGATTTTATCTAGCCTTGGTGGACCTCACCATCTTGAATCAATATGTGGCACATTTTTGCCAAAATATTAAATCTTAACCAAAGCTGCTCTCAAAAGCAGTGGAAAATGAATAATGTGATTGGAGAGTTACACACTTTAATGTTATATTTATTTTTGTGCCTGAGCTCATGTATTCCACAACTGAAAAGTACTAATTGTGGTACTGATTTTATGGTAGAGCCTGATCAACCTTGAAGGAATCAGATTCTTCAGCAAAATTGTGGCCCCTATCAACGCAGATTGGCCATGCGTTCATTTGCCAATGTACTTTTCTATACTTCAACTTCTCATTTTCTGACTAACCGTATCTCCTGCTGTTGAGTTGGTAGGAAGGTGATAGTCGTTGCAATCCTTCTAAAGTGAGATCTGTAATCTGGAAGGGGGGGGGAATGAAAGAGACTACTGTTTCAGTCCCTTGGATGTTCCTCACAGAAAAAGCAAAACTCTGTCCTTTAGAACTGAGCTGTATCCATTCATCGTATCATCTGGAGGTTGCCTTCTGATGTGGCTCAGGTGGAAACTGGCCGGGGCAGGAGGAACACTGTTTGCTAACGATAGCCTGACCACTGTTGTCAGTGTGCTGATAACCTCTGGGTTGGATTACTGTACTGTAATATTCTTGAGGTTAGTCTGGAAGCTGTAGCTGGTATAAAATGTGGTGTCTCAACGGCTTGCTGGGACAGAATATCACCAACATGTTACCCTGCTGTTGAAAGAATTCCACTGGCTGCCAAAAAGCTGTAGGGCTTGTTTTGATGCATTAAGTCCTATACAGTTTGGGACCAGGATACCTGAAAGATCATCTCACCCCTTATACATCCAGCCAATCACTGCACTCTGTAAGTGATGGCCTCCTGCTTATACTGTACCATATTAACAGAAGGTCCATTCTGCATAATAAAGGAACTGAGCCTTTAGTGTTGTGGCACAAACCCTTTGGAATTCCCACCCCTTAAATATTAGGTGCAGTCTCTGTTGTATTGTGCCTATGAAAGACTTACCGGTATCTCTTCCAACAAGCCTTTTATTGGTACAAGTGTGTGTGTGTGTGTGTGTGTGTGTGTTTTCCTGGATGCCATTCATTCATTTATTCGTTCATTCATTCATTCATTTTCTATACCACCCTTCAACCAAGGATCATAGGGCAGTTCACAATATAAAAATACAAACATACACAACGTAACAAAAGCAATACCCCTCCCGCCCCAGTTTCAAAGACCATAGATTGTTTAATTAGCTAGAGGCCTGGAAGAAGAGGAATGTTTTTGCCTGGTGCCTAAAGATATGTAGCAAAGGTACCAGGTGAGACTCCCTGGGGAAAGCATTCCACAATCAGCGAGCCACATTTGGGACAATCCCAGCAGAGATTTTAAGTCACAAAATATGCAGCAAAGTAAAACATGAGAAATATAGACTTTTAGACCTTTAAAATAGACACTTTATAATGATTTCTAAAATATCCCTTTTTAAAGTTTCTTTCCAAAGTGCCCTTCTTCCCTCAGCATAGGAAAAGACCACGTTTTGTAAGTTAAAAAATGGTTTACTTACAAACTCTACAAAGGTCAGATTCATGTTATTCAGTAATAGTTGCACATGCAGTAAAACATAGCTTACTATGTGTTGAAAGTTCCTAAATTATTGGTATACAAACTCAAGAGAGAGAGAGAGCGCTGTGTGGACTGAGCTGGAACAACTGGCTCAAACTTCTTCACACACTGAGGTTTGCAGGTAGACTGGGGGGAAAGAAAGGTTTGATTACCTAGTTCCTCCTAAGTGGGGAAGTGGACATAGCCAAGCCTGGCAGGTCAGCTTACTGTATGATATAAACCGCTTCATGCATTAATTAGACTTCAGCACATTGGTTATATGAGTATGGTTTTCCCACACATTTTAGAGAATTTTCCCAGTCTCTACTTCAATTGGAATTGTTTGTAAGATGCATTTATTGTTTTATTGTTTGTTTACTACTCTAGGCTCCTTTGGGATGAATATATATTTAATCATAATCATATCATCGCCATTTGTACTGTTGAAAAAGCAGACAGGTCTTCCTTTTGCATTGTGCATCATTGCTGGATGCCTGCCATTCAGGGATGTTCCCTGGATCTCAAACAATCATTACTATTGTGACCTGCAACTGAACTAAGAGACAGATGTCCCTGACTGAGTAGGCCAGTGTAGTAATGTGCTACCTTATCCCTCATGCCACCAACTTGGGTCTATTTAATTTTCTCTTTGATTTTAATACAGATTTATTGAAAGTTTCAGTTATCAAAACAAACTGCAGTGGCAAATTGGTGTTCGTCTGCAGCCCTACAAGCACCTATAAACCTGCCATGGCATGAAATAAATGGCACTATATTGGAGGTCAGTTATTGCAATAGTAATCCTCCTGGGATTTCCACTGTGCAGTTTAATATTTTTCTTATTACCCTCTTTCTTCATTGCTATTTATGTCTTTCTCTTTACATTCAGAGTAACATGCTGCTGTCCACCTCAATAGGCAGAAAGTCACCTCAAATAAACCTGTGAACGATTCACAGCCAGAAATCCCCAGAAAATATGTCTAAGAGAGGCCTCATGACACCAGGGACAACCTTATTAAAAAATATTCTGACCGGGCCCATTGCTTGTTTTTCAGCGATACCTCCAAAAGCTCTCTTTTCTGTTCTTTCTCTTACCTTCACAGCAGAAGTTGGTCCTTCAGGTAGTGTTGTCTCAAGTTCTGTTAGGACAGCAGGAGGGGTTAAGTAGTGCCCAGGCCGGAGGAGAGGTGCTGCAGGTGGGGAAGGGTCTGCTAGGTTGAATACCAACATGACTTTCACAACCAAAAGACAAACAGAACCACACAGCAACAACTGGAACAACAACCACAACAGCAGCAGCAGCAGGAGCTGTGCTGCAACCGGAAACAAGATTAAGGCCTAGGCAGCCTTCTCCACAGGAGACCTTCAAGGTAAGATTGGAGCCGCTCTGGATGTGCTTCCTTTCTATCACCATGATGTGGGAAGGAGGGGTGGAAAGGAAGGAATTATACTTGGCTGCCATGCCAGCACAAAGAAAGCACACCCTCATGAACCTCACTCCTGCCCACCCCACCCCCAACCAACCACACTTGCAGTGGGCACTATTATTTCTAAGTGGCTGTCTTTGGGATTTCACAGATTGATATGCAATAGATGCTGATTATCTCAAGGAATCCCTGTGTTGCTGAGAGGCCAAACTCACCCTCTTTCCCCATATGGCACCTCAGAAAGGAACCAAGTCTCCCCTACCACCGCCTCCCATGAAGGAACCAAGGAACTGTGCATTCTGATTTCTGGAAAGGCCTCCCTTAGGACGGTTTTCTCTGTGTCTAGTTTATTCTCAGGGGTGCTTAAATAGGGATTGCCTTCTCTGAACACTAGGGGTCGCTCAGCAGGTCTCTTCCTGCATTTCTCACAGGCTCTGCTTCTGGGCCTAGTCACCCTTGCTGCAGGGGCCTTTCCTACAGCAGGGTGGTGGTCAGACAGAAATGGAGAACTTCAAACATTTACAGAAGTGGAAGCTACTGCTGCAGGAAACAGGTTTGGCTCAGCTCAGGCAAACTCCTATCACGGACTGGGGAAGGAGCGACAACCCGCTCTGGGTGGCAATCGCCAGCCCAGCGCATGAACACTCTCAGGGAAACATTAGCTGTGGGATAAACAAAGGGTTGGGGGGGAGACAGGCATCTAGCAGGAGGGAGGTCCAAGGCAACAGGGAGCAGCAGGGCAGAGTGGGATAAGGTGCAGACCTGGACAGATGCCCTGAGCTGAGGGAGGAGAGGAGGGCAAGCAGCAAGCAGGAGGGAATGCGTCATCAGTAGGGGGCAGGGCATGTGAGTCAGAGGGGCAAAGAGGCCAGGAGGGGGTTTGACAGTCTATTGAGGCCAGGCTTGGCAGCTTTATGCCCCAAAGTATTTCCTGGCAGTACTATCCTGCAGTACCAAGGAGTGCAAAGCCACTCCTCTCTCGTCTCCCCTTCAGGTGCCCTGGTCTGAGAGACTCCTGCCCAGCCAGGCTGACATCCATGGGCATCTACCACACCAGCACCTCATTGTATTGTATGGCACATGCCACCTTTGCTTCCGTTTTCGGGAAGTTTCCTGCTTGGCAGGGGGTTGGACTCGATGGCCCTTGTGGTCTCTTCCAACTCTATGATTCTATTCTAAGTGTGCCAGGTGTCCCCCCCTCCATATGACTGAGGCAGTGGAGCTGCATTTTCAGCGTTCACAGTGCACACTTGATCACTATATGTGCTGAGCAGTGAGCCTGGCTGTAGCATGCATTGTGCTCTGGCACATCCATCAGATAAGGGCCTCAGCAGGCAGCCATGGACAGTGGGATGGAGAAGACAATGGTCAGTGACATCCCACATGCCTTGTCAGCCAAGCCAGGGGCGGGGCAGGCAAATGCCAGTGGTAGGCAAGGCCAAAGTAAAAAAGCAGGTGGAGGAATGCTGGTGATTCCTACCTTGGAACACTAAGCTGCTTTCCAGCCATGCAAAAAGTCAGAGTTTTCCATATACACATCTCTCCATCAAGGCAAACAAGAGGTGTTGTCATAGTTAAGAACACATGCCAGCCAGGCAAAAATGCTTGGTGTGGGGCAGGGCCAGTGAGGGGTGTAGCTTGATAAGAGGGGTTATGGCATGGGAATAGGATGTAGGCTAGTAGAGTCCCAAAGGCCAGATAGAGATGCCTGGGGAGCTACATTCAGCCCCCAGCCAGATGTCCCCCCCCCAATAATATGTTTTTCTCCAGTTTAAAAGTCAATAACTTTTAAACTGTAACTACACTGGATTGCCCTAATTCAGGGGCTGTCCTGCGTACATCATTCAGAATTACCAGCTCAGCAGTTCCCGCTTCAGACTGAAGCATCTGAGGCTTTGTTATATCATTAGGGGTTTCTTCTATTGCAACAGCGGCATGCGCAGCTGTGCCTATGAGGACAGAGTCTTGGAGGAAATACACTGTTCTATGCAGCCAGATGATTCACCTTTGCACATAAAGAAGTTTTGTTTTTACAGCTCTTGTTAAAGACATTTTCTCATCACGGCACCAGACATATTAAAGCCCACAATAAATTACACTCCCGCCCACCTAGAGCTCAAGCACACTGTTAGTTAAAGTTTCCTACCCAAACTTCATTTGCCTGCTTGTTGACACTGGGGTGTTCTAATGGTTTGGTGAATACTGCATTTTTCATATCTATAGATGCTATGGATTGGTTATATCTATACTGAGCACAATTTCGAGGTCAGGGTGAGAGCTAGGGTCAAGTTGGATGTATGATTTTGGCTTTGTTTGGGTTTTATGCTTGATGCACAAGCAAATGATCCCTGAGATATACTCATCCTCGGAAAACCCTCCAGAGAAAAGGTCTATTCTACAATTTTTTGAGGTTGCTTGTCAGCTGTTTATCCACAGTACACCTTCTGTTTGTTTCACAGAATCATTGCTGAAGCTGTGCATCTTTGTGGTGGTGCCCTTGCACAAATACAAGGCAAGAAGACTACACGGAATGGAAAAGGCAACAGAAGGATGCAGAGGATACTGGAAAAGTAGAGCTGAGCGACCATCATTGTGAGCCAAACTTAATTTCCCATAGTCCCACATAAATTAGGGGTGGGAATGTTAGAAATGTCGATCCTATGTGAACCAGGTCAAATTAAATCACATTTCCAGACTAGGGAAATTACTTTTGCCTGCAGCAAAAGAGAATGGCACACAGCACAAATTAAGGCAAAGAGCCTAGTGCCCCTGGGCTGGCTGCACTTGTATCCACTTAATGCACAACGGATGGAATCTGTAATTAGTGCATTGCAATGGATCCATGTGGGACACTTGCTGACTGTCTGGTAGAAGGTTACTTTGGCAAGGGAACTGGAAATGGGATCTGTCACAAATCTCTTTCTAGTTAGGAACTAAGCCCACCCTGGATCCATAAAGAGGTGTGCTCTTTCTATCTCTCTTGATGTCCCAGGCAGGATTGCGAAGGGTCTGTGAAAGACTCCTGTTGGAAATTGTGGAGAGGTGCTTTCAGCTAGGATGGACCATCCTAAGCCAGATGGATCAATGGCAGCTTCCTATATTCTTCTTGTTTGGAGGCTACCAGCAGGGCTGACCCAATACATTTTAGCACCTGAGGCAAACCACAAAATAGTGCTCCCCACCTCTGTCCAGGGAAGAAGGGGTGAGTGAAGATGTGCATCAGGAGCAAGGGGGCAGAATAAAGACCTACATCAGGAACAAGGCTGGTAGGAGACCAGCAGTACCTCCCCAGAGACTGATATAGAGGCAGCATTGTGGGGGCTGCCAAGGAGGTGGCAGATCCAGCCCTCAAGGAGCATGCTGCAGCTGTCATTGCCACCACAACAGCAGCAGGTGATGCAGTCCTTGGAAGCTGGATCTGCTGCCCCTGTGAATCCTGCCACCTGAAGCATTTGCCTCACCTTGCCTCATGGATGGGCTGACCCTGGTAGTCAGGATCAAACCATTAGGCAGGGCTTAAGAACTAATCAGTAAGATAAAAAATCAAAGTGCAAAAGAGCATGTTGGTCAGACAAAGTTCCATGGAGAGAAGTAGCCCTCTTAATACTCTTTCCTCCTGAGAAAGAGCCAATGGCCAGCTTTGGCATAGTAATTCAGGAAAATTATTGCCTGAGAAGATGTAGTGATAGTGCTCACCGCATTACGACTATCACTTTACTCAGAAGCCACAGTGATGCAATTTGCAACATAGGACAATTGTCAGCATTTCCTGATATGCTACCACCAACCAATGTTTAGGGTGATCTTCAGTGGCATGCTAAGAGTCAATTGTCAGTTTACTATAAATTGACATGGCTGAAAGTCACATGGACAGAATTTCCCCATGGTTAGATAAATATAATCTATTGAGAATTAATGTGTTTTGGATAGTTGGGTGCATCCACAAGCTTCTTTCCCCCATGGCTGCCACAGATTATTGTCAGAATCAGCATTGAGAGTACTTGGAGATTTGCATGAGTTCATTAATGTTAACTTAGTGCTTTTGCATAATCTAGCACAGATCATATGCTTTAGCCTTCACTGGGTTGTCGTTCCCATTTGTTAAAAAATGACAAATCATACTCACTCTCCAAAACAAATCACAATAATTCCTTTATTGAAGCACTTCTTTGTTCTCCTTGAAATGTTCCCATGATGCCTATATAAAAATGGACAAAGACTGGGTGGCAGGTCAAAAGGGATCACTGATCACTTGTATTGCTCCACTCTTTCCTCAGATTAACTGTAATTTTTTACCATTTGCTTTTCTTCTCCTGTATTTAGGCTTTGAGAAGGGCTATATTTCATACTCTGTAGGTTGTCTGATGCAATCATCCCCAGGTCTGTGGCTGGGATTCCTGAAGGATTATAGCTTTGCTTAAAAGTAATATTTTTATTTCCTTTGTGCTTTTCAAGCCCTTAGAGTTACACCATAGTTGGGTTTCGAACAATTCTCTACCATATGGAAGAGAAAACATGAACTTGTTCCTCTTAAGGCTGTGCTTCTCAAATGTTTTGAACTTGGCCCCCTTTCTAAAACTACTGCACCTTCTGCCAGCACCAACCATCTGCTGAGCACACAGATATCTTTGCATGCATCTGAGTGCATGCATTCTGCTGCAGTGCATGGAGACGTATGTATCAAGAGGGAAGGATGTTAAATATTACTTCTGTTACTCAGTTGGTAGACCATAAGACTCTTAATCTCAGGGTTGTGGGTTCAAGCCCCACGTTGGGCAAAAGATTCCTGCATTGCAGAGGTTTGGACTATATGACCCTCATGGCCCCTTCCAGCTCTACAATGCTGTGAATCTATTACCCTTTGCCTGCTCCATCTAGACAGACAGATGACAGAGGTGTAATTCAGGGAGTCCAGGAAATGTAATTTCCCACCTGTATTTCAGGCTACATATGCTTATTATGTACTCAGAAGTTCCTATATCTCTGGCCCATTTGCTCATTCCACACTTGGACAAGACATGATTGTATCTGATTAAATGGATCTACGTGCTAGATTTGTATGTTTGTATTGCAGAGAGCTCCAAACTGGCTGTGAATCACTCCAAAAAAACAAATGAGCCTCACTGTGAAAAATTATGCGAGACACAAAGGAGCAAAAAATCCTTACTTCAAATATATAATGAAGAGGTTCAAGCTGGAAGTAACTGACCAGAAAGGGATATTGGGGTCAGGGTGGACAGTTCCATTAATTTGTCAACCCAGTGTGCAGCAGCTGTGAAAAAGCAAATTTATTAGGGATCATTAGGAATGGGTTAAAAATAAATACTGTATACAAATCTATAGTGTAACCAAGCTTGGAATATTAGTTGCCATGCTTAAAAATGATATTGTAAAGCTGGAAAAGGTGCAGAAAGAAATTAATGGAATCAGTTCAATAATCTGGAATGATGTGAGATTCAGGACAATCAAAACACCATACTTTTTTCAGACAGCCCATAGTTAAAGCTATGGAATTTGCTTCCACAACATATGGTGAACATAAAAGGGGAATTAGATAAATTCATGGAGGATAAGGCCATCAATTGCTATTATGATAATCATGATGGCTATGTAACACTTCCAGGATCAGAGGCAGTAGGCCCCTGAGTACCAGCTGAAGGAAGATGATGGCCTCACAGAGTAGTTGCGTCCTACTTTTCAACTTCCACTGGGGCACCTGGTGGAGAAACAGGATGCTGAATTCAAAGGGTCTTTGGTCTGATTTAGTAAGGCTCTTTTTTACATTCTTAGATTCACCAGCATAAAGTTATAATTACATGCTTCTCTGAAAAAAAAAATGCTAAAAAAATAGTGACAATTGTTTTTTTAAAAGAACCCCAGAAAAATCTCTTTAATTACACCTTTTTGTATTTAGTCTTTAATATTTACATGAGTGGGCTTTCAAATCTTGATAGTCTTTCTTCACCACCACTTCATCCCTGAATTATGAATTCATCACTGACAGGCAGGCTTTGTGGGGCTGGCATAGAGGAGAGAGGAGGAGGAGGAAATAACAGGGCTTGCTTGGTTTCACATATTGATCTGAAAGGCTGAAACTGAAAAACTAATTCCTCCTGGATTCCTATCCACCCAGAGCAGAAGTGGTTTCATTGAGTTGAAGGCTTGGATTCTTATTGTATTACAAAAGATCAGAGCCTGACAGAGTATCATGAACGTTCCTTGCTTCAGTATGTTAGGTTTAGATACCATCTGTTATTTTTTGGGATTTAGACTAGGCAACCCTAATTCCTAAATTCTGATTCTTTCCAGCAGAGGGCATGGGGCAAACACACTATTTTAGCGGGTAGTGATCTTTAAAAGCCTGTCCAAAAACCAGGGCTTAATATGAGCTAATGTTCTCTAAAGGTGGGTCCCAGAATTTGTTTTCCATCTGGAGCTCAGCCCTGGACATGTGCATTTGCATCCTGCTAAAAAAGAAGTAGCAGCTCCTGGCTTCTGCTTGCACTTATATTTCCAACAGTCCAACACAAATCATGTTTACTTGAAACACCCATCTCATTGATTTAAGTGGAATTGGCTTTGAATTAAATATGCTTAGAATTACTAGTCTTAAAGAGATACAGAACAGAAAATCCCTATATTACATATCACTTTCCAGCAGGTATTTTTATACTGTTAGATAACTTCCTTAGCTAGAAAATAAGTTAATCTACTTCAGTGTCTACATTAAAACAGACTAATCAATGTGAAGTTAATGCCAGATACTGGATCCATATCACAACTAGACTGCTTTCATGTGTAGGTGTGCCAAGACCCAGTGGACATAACCACCTTGATGTAGCAGTGCAGCCACTACAAATTACCATCTCCGGCTTATTGGCCAATCTTGTGACTTCTTCAGCATGTGTTGACATGGTGACTCTGTGCACATCTTAAAGCATTTTATGTAATATACAGTCTGTGGTCTTTGCATGTGTCAGAGCATTCCCTACTTTAGGGAGAAAATTACAGCTCCTGGGGGCTTCACCACCTTATCAATATGGTTGTGGGAATCAGCCTGTACCTGAATGCTTTCCAGTTCCTTATTTCTCTCCAGAAACAAACAGCGGAGCCAGGGGTTCAGGAGAAAGCTCTGCTTTGTTTACAGCTTCAGTCTGAAGTAGTTGCTTGGCTGTAGTAGTTGCTTTGCCTATAAAGGGAAGAAGAACTAGTCATAGTCTGCTGGTCAGTCTGGGGGACTATGTCAGGGAAATTGGGGTGATTTGGATTCAAAGTCTCCTCTGCTCCATCCCAGTATCAGGGCCAAACCCATGCTTTTTTTCATTTGGGTCAAGGCCTGGCAGGCCTCAGCTGTCCCCTTTTCAGCCCCTATCATCCTCAAACCATGCCACCACGATGAGGTTTCCAACCATTGACCTCCTCTTGTTTGTAATTATCTTTTGGTTTAAATGTTTAAAATAAAAACATAAAACAAGAATAGCAAAGTTAGCAAGATACAATATCAAAGTGCACACAGCAGTGTTGGCTACAGTGCCTCAAAATGTCACATTTCAAGTCAATAGGTAAATTACAATAAAATATAGTTATAAGCCAGAGTGGACTGAAATTACAGAGAATTATCTTTAAGCAGAGTCTAACCTTTGAATATAACTTATTCACAATGTTATCTGACCTGATGGATATGATATAAAGAGCTACTATATTACATCAGATTTATCTCTCTTAGCAATGCTGCTAATTACTCAGTTTTGATATACCAGTCATTCTGATAATGCCATATCCCCAAATTCTGTCTAGCTGACCTTTCGTGGTGAACCCTGTTGTCTTCCAATATTAACCTCCTTATCTGACTGTGGAAAGGGAGTTCCATGGTATCCTAAGACCCCTCAGCTGCCCTCACATACAGCAGAGAATTACTCCCTTCATCTGTAATGGTACTATTTTACTGTAAGATGCATACCTAATTAAAAAGGAAAAACTCCTGCCTGTAAAAGCAACAACTTTGAACAACTTTGATTCTGGCAAGGGTGACTGAGGCAAAAAACATAGCTCTGCTCTGCAAGCGAAACCCAAGCTCCAGCAAGTTCCAAGAGAGGTCTTCAATGATCAAACTAAATCCACAAATTTAATTGTATGCCTGAAAATAATACACCTGTGTTTAAATGCATGGAACATACACTCTATGTACAAAACCTTTTGATCCTTCCAGCCATAAGTGCTGGCTCCCTGGGGCCCTGGGTGCTCGAGCACCTACAAAATTCTCCATGAAAGGGTTGGGCACCCACAAATTTCGGCTCCAGGACCATGCACACTTCATGGCACCCACAGATCTGAGCACCCATGGTCATGGAGCCAAGCTGGCACTCCTACTTCTAGCTGATCACCCATTGTTTCTTACTGTATTGACCCAAATATAAGCCACACCTAAATATAAGTTGCACCTTTAAAATTGGGGGGGGGGGAGAGAAAAGAAAAAATACCCAAATTTAAGCTGCTCCATTCCCCTCTGCTCTTGGCTGCATACTGAACAGGGGAGGGGGGAACCACACTGTGTTGCCTTTGGCTTTTACCCTTCCTCGCTCTCTCCCTTCTTGGCCTTGGGGAAGAGGACAGGAAACCAAGCATGGGGTGGGCACCGCTTTGCCACGCTCCTGGCGCTGTTTGCCCTGCGCTCCTGGCTGCATACCGTAAGGTTGCGAATATAAGCCGCACTTTAACTTTTCATGATCGGAATTTGGGGGGAAAGTGAGGCTTATATTCAGGCCAATACAGTATTTAATGTTTTGGTTATTTGGAGTAGCATATCAGAAAAGCCAAATTAGGTCAGACCAATGGTCCATCTAGCTTGCAGTCCTTTCCTTAGCAGGAACCTTCCTAAAGAATCCTAAGCAGTGACCATATCCAGGTGCTTTAGGAAGTTCTAGCTCCTAAACGTAAGGATGCACTAAAAGCAACATGATAGATGCCTATAGAACATGATATAGCAATAAACTTGTTGGGTGTGTGTGTGTGGGTGGGTGGGTGGGTGTGGGTGTGGGTGTGTTTCTAGTGGTTCAAAAGAATGTATCTGCTAAGCCCATACCCTTGCAGTGAGTTATAAAAAGGGAAGGAATGACTACAGTCATTACATTTCTGAGTACCAAGGCTTCCTCCTTAGGAATAAGAGAATCCAGGACTGTAATATTTAATTCTTTCCTATGATTTGTCATCACAGTAGTAGGGTATTAAAGTACCTGATCTCAAGAGCACTTAAACATATGTTCAACTTTTCTCAAAAGGGATTATTAATTTGGATAAAGTTACACATGTGTTTTGAATACTTGAAGGATTTGAAGCTCTTGTAGTCTCCTTTGGATTTGGAAAACATGTTCATAAGAAAGACTGCACTTATAATTGTCCCTGACTAATGTGAAGTTGATATATCCAGTTCCTCCCTCCTCAACTCTTTCTAACAGACACACAAAATCTGCCCTTTCAAAAATCATTGAATGTAATTTTAAATGGGATTCCCCCCCCCCCAAATAAATATCCTTCCAAAGTTGGAAGTACTACTGACAGCATACTTATGAATTTGGAAACACACAAGATCACTACCAAAAGCATATAGGAACCAATTTTTATTTTAATATATTTATATGCTGCTGTTCTCGGCAAATGTTGCTTTTGTAATATTTTTAAATAAGTTTCTGAAGCTGAAAGCTATATCTTACATTTTGCTGACATGGAATAGTGATTGATGTGTCTTCATATTCATTAAAATGTTTTCTGTGGATGGGTTGTTTGCATATCCAGCTTCTGAAACATCAAAAGACTTCAGATTCAACTTGGCAAATTCACATATATGTTACAGATGTAATATGAGGACTTGGCAATGGAATCCAAACCCTTTTTTCAGCTGGACTGGGTGTGCGTGGGGGGAGTGTATGGGCAGAGGTGCCCCTCCACCCAGCCCAGCCACCCTCAAAGTTCAAAAGTATACAAAATAAAATGAATATGTGCAATTATTATTACATGTTTGACATTTGAAAAGCTGAACAAAATTATTTGAACACAATTCTGAATTCCGTAAAAAAAAGGCATGTAATTTTAATTTTTTAAAATGTACCTAATGTTGTTGACCCCATTATTTTAATGTTGAAAAAGTAATGAAATTACATTTATATCTAATTATTTTGTGGGACTACCAGTGGTCTCCCATTGGTCAATATCTGTTTTGCTTTATCAATAGTTCTGTATCAGGTTCTTCCAGATAATCTACTGGACCCAATGTTGACATTATTATTATTATAATTATTATTATTACAGAAACCAACATGTATTCTTATCAATTTACATTTTTAAGGTTCCTGCTGAAAATACTAAATGCATCTGACTTCCTATCCTCTAGCATGCACGTATCATACTTTGCCTCGTTGTTGACATTTTTCAGTGGTATGCTTCCCTGAGTAATGTTGCTGGGACTGCCATAATATGGCCATTTGGAATAGTGCAGCTGCTCTTGCTGTTAATAAGGAAGATGTAAAGTGCCTAGAGAGTTCGCCCCCCAGCCACAGCATCTCACTGATTTCAGAGGCTTGGAATGTTGCATCATTTTTATTTTGGAATATTGTATGTGTAAAAGGGGAAAGCTTATTGCTTGGCTCATTTTATTCCCATCATCCCAAAGTTTAATCGCATTCAGGGTGGCAGTGGGAAGGGTGATGATAAGCTAAGAGGTCTGACTCTGAGGTGACATAAAGTGTGTGGTTCATAGCAGCCCAGGAGATGTGCAAAAACAATGGAAAATGTGCTGACCGCAGCTTAATTGCAACAGCACACTAAAAATTCTGCTTGGTTTCAGGCTTGTGGAACGCACAGTCACTATTGTGGATTTCAGCAGTTTTCGGAAAGAATGTGCTAGTCCAAAGACAACGTATTTGGATGACTTTAATGGTGAGTGTCGTTTATTGGAGGGATCCTATGCAGCATGCTTAGAATTGGAGACTTTGCAAGGAGTGAGTAAGGTGGGTTGTCTCAATAGATCAGGTAAGTATGAAGAGGGGAGAAGGCAGGAAAGTTGGTAGTTCTAAATTAAATTAATTAGGTAAAGGGCTGCAGGACCAGGAAATGGAGCATGAGCAGATGGGCGGAATATGATGTAGTATCTGTGAGTTGCACATGTGAGGTGCTTTGATGAACAGACAAATTCAGCTAGCAGGAAGGAAAAGCAATACAGTATAGGAACAGGAAAGGACAGAAAAGAACCAATCACAGTAGGAGCAAAGCAAAGATACAGTAAAACTACTTGGGTCTGTGGAGGCCTATAATTTGCCAAAGACATGCAGCAGCTCATGGTTCTCTGAAGTCCACCAGTGGCTGATTAACCGGGGGGAAATGAGACGCAAACTTATAATTGTTGCACTTTTCTGTTCAGGGGACTAACTGCATTTGGCTTTAGAATTTGTAAGTTTTGTTAAATACAGGCACTTTGAAAAGGTCTAATACAACTTTATTGTTGAAATAAGAATATAAATTGTAATTGTGAACATTTCACATTTTTTAAAGAAATACATTTTCACTAAGTCAAAAAAGTATTCAGACTAATAAACGATTTGAGAAAATATCTATAAGATTATGCAGGTAACTAAAAACTATAGCAACAGCAAACAGTTATCAATAGTTGAGAAGGCATTGCCTTGTTTTGCTATTTAATTAATGGCTGATTGAATTCAAATATTAAGGGCAACAAAATTGCTGGGTAAAGCAATCTAAAATCAGAAAGTCAACAAAAATATAATTAGATAAAGCAGCACTTAAAACAATCATTTTAAAACAGATAGAAAACTACCCCTCCCCTCAAAAATCAGCAATAAGGAATTCCAGAAAAAAATGAAAAAAATCTTACAGCAAGCCAATCTAATTCAAACACATAATCCAGTGACACAATGACATACCTATGTTATACCATATATATTGCAAATATATTGCAAAACACAATGACATCCCATTAAAAAAAGATTTACTGGGTTAAGTCACATACATAAAATTAAAGTCATCTGTACAGCAAAAATGGAAGTTATGGGGGTTTTTTCTCAGATGGATTTGCAATAAAGATAGGTGCCCATCATGAAGTTACAGGACTTGGACACTGAGCACCTGAGTTAGGGAGGTTTGTTGGTCACCAGTTCTCCCTGGTGTTATACAGTGTTATACTATGGAGGGAGCGGGTGGCGCTGTGGTCTAAACCACTGAGCCTCTTGGGTTTGCTGATAGGAAGGTCGGTGGTTCAAATCCATGTGACAGGGTGAACTCCTGTTGCTCTGTCGCAGCTTCTGCCAACATGACAGTTCTAATGCACACTAGTTCAAGTAGAGAAATAGGTACCACTGCAATGGGAGGTAAATGGCATTTCCATGCACTCCGGCTTCTGTCAAGGTTGCTTGATGTTTTCCTTGGGAGGGCTAGGCCCTAGTAGCCCTAGTGTAAGAGCCTCCACTGATAAGATCATTGCTAGGTGGACAGACACCAAGCTGCTTCTGAATTTCTTGCATAGAGCTGACTGCTTGGTAGAAAAAAAGAAATATGTCAGTGTTCTCCCTCATCTTTGTCAACTGCTCAATCATTAGCACTGAATGATCACAACTCTGCTCTGCTTCTTTGCTCTCCACGAGGACATGTTGATTTAGTCAGACTGTGTGGCATCTGTCAGTGTCTTGCATGGATTTTCTGGTGCTTAATGAATTTATTTTGTAAAACAAACACCTTCTTGCAGTCCACACATCTAACACATTGGGGTTGGGGTTCAGGAACAAATTATATTTTTGTTTTTACTTCCTTTTTTTGAGAATTGGCCAAATATTTTCTCACATTTGTTACGTGCAAAAGTTTTGTTTAAGAGTAGCATTGCTGTGAGGCTTGATTTCTTACCCACTGATTTCCCCCACAAATCAGTCATTTATAAAGTCTTGCCTGCTAATAGATCTTAAGGCAGGCATCCCCAACCTGCGGCCCTCCAGATGTTTTGGCCTACAACTCCCATGATCCCTAGCTAACAGGACCAGTAGTCAGGATGAGGGGAATTGTAGGCTAAAACATCTGGAGGGCCGAAGGTTGGGAATGCCTGTCTTAAGGTGTTTCACAAGAGTAATTTTCACTTTAAGGTTTTCCCCACACCCAGTATACTTGCAGAATTTAATTCTTGCTGGCACTTTTGGATAGATAATTACAACCTTCCATATTTTGAGTTGTATTGTAGGACAATATTGCTGTCTTTCCTGATATTCAGGTTTTGCAGAAGCGTCTCTTCCCCCATTGTTCAGCCCAGACCCTCAGAAGGTCTTCTACTGGTTCCTTCACTACGAGAAGTGAGGTTACAGGGAATCAGGCAGAGGGCCTTCTCGGTAATGGTGCCCTCTCTGTGGAACACCCTCCCTTCAGATGTCAAGAAAATAAACAACAATCTGACTTTTAGAAGACATCTGAAGGCAGCCCTGTATCGGGAAGTTTTTAATGTTTGATGTTTTAGTATGTTCTCAAATATGCTGTGAGCTGCCCAGAGTGGCTGGAGAAACCCAGCCAGATGGGCAGGGTATAATAATAATAATAATAATAATAATAATAATAATAATAATAATAGCAATAATAATAGCAATAGTAATAATAGCAATAATAATAATAGCAATAATAGTAATTCCAACCAGGATTAAGCAGAGGATGTAATCCATCCCTGAGTTCCCACATTATGTTTCTCTACCCTCGCATCACTCATGTTACTTGCAACAGATGTAGGCAGTGTATACCAGAAGTTTAAAGTGGATCAAATGCTTCCCTGGTTTGCATGTTTGTTGCATCATCCACAATATCTTGTCCTCATCTTCAAAGTGCAGCACTGGACTTTTTGGAAGCCCTTTGGAAGCAACTTTGCACCTTGCTTAAAGAGGAGAAAGTACTTTCCATTTAATGGAAACTGTTTCTCCTGTCCTGCCCTGGTCCTTAAACTTCTGATTTCAGCAGTTTAGAGGATCAACACAAAACAGCTTCCAAAAGATAATTTCTAAAAAGTGAGAACCCTGGCTTAAAATTTGCCTGGAGAAGTTCTCAAGAATCCTGAAGATTCTGTCAATGACCTGGAAGCACTGACATGGACCATAATCACCTGTGTGTGAGCAGCTTATCAAACAGCACTAAGCCTGGTTTCCTATTGTTGGATACCCCAGCTCAGATGAACAGAAAACCCAAATCCTGTCCAGGGAGCAGCAAGGCAGAGCAGTTGACTGACTGCTGCATCCCATGTCTGCTGACTCAATAGATGAGTGTGCATTTCTTTCTGGAGTTTTTTTAATTTTACTTCAGTTTCAGGCTGGTATAGTTGAAGAATTAGGGCTCTTTGGGGCCCCATGTGGCTGCTGGTGCCCCACATCAACCCCTGGGCAAAGCTCTCCGAACCAACAGTGCTCCTCTCTGGCAACAGAGGCCAGTGGAGCAGTAACAACACTCTGTCCTGCCTGCCCCACCTTTCACATTGTAAGGACATCTGATCCAGCATGGTGTTTTCACAGTGACCAACCAGATGCCTGTGGGAAAACCTCGAGCAGAGATTGGGCTCTGCTACAATTAATACATTTTACAACAAATTCTGAACACAGGCAGTGAAGGGAGGGTGCAGTTTGCCTCATGATGCAAGTTACAGGTCAGAGAAATCCTGTTGATGATGGAGGTAAGGAGCCCATGGTCCAGACATTATGGGACTCTGGTTCCCACCCCCAACCAACATGACCAATGGCCAGGGATGAATGGAGGTGCAATCCAACAGGTTCACTATCCCTGGTACAGAAAATAGATATGGGGTTGAAAGGATTCCTTTGTATCTTAGCACAATACTTCATGTGAACATGACAGTAAAACACTGTGTTAAAGTCTTGCACCTGCCACCGATTTCTACATGCAACAAAGGACATCACCAACCTAGCCAGCTTCTAAATCTGTTTTCCAATACGTCTTACTTTCCAGTGATGGTAAGGAACGCCATGGAATGTCGCCGAGGCAATTAGATCAGTGCCTGACAAAGTTTGTTGTTCTAAGTAAGGCTGATGGTAGCTAGGTGGTGGTTCTGTGCACAAGGAAACGGTGATGAATTTGGATATGCTGTGAATCAGAAAGTCCGGAAGAAGGAGAGCTGGTAATGATGCAGTGAAACACAATAACAATTTTTAAGGGTCTGGAATTACTTTCATATGGGGAGAGACTAAAATGTATAGGGGGAAAGGGAATATGACACACAACAGTACTAGAACCAGAAGCACCAGTTAAAATCAATACACATAAAGTAAGTAACAAAACCAGTCTATGTAAAGAAGCCTCATATATAGCTCTGTTGGTCTCTGGAACTAACTGGTTAAATAACAAACAAACCACTAGAGCAGAGGTTTTCAACCTTTTTGATTCCACGGCTTCCTTAGCCAACTACATTCTTTCTGCAGCATCCCGGTGGGGCTCTGGAGCTACTTATGTCACCCCTTGCCTTCAGAGCTGGCAGCCCCTCACCCCTTTTCGAACACTCCCTTGTGGTGTTCCATCAGTCTCCTCTACTCTCCCCTCCCCAGGTTTCTGAGCTGCCCACCCCAAAGAGAGGTGCCTCCCGAGGCACCATTTGCCTGTGGAGCTTGTAGCAAGGGCTGCTTCAATAAACAGCTGTGCAAGCCTTTGGGAGGCAGAGACGTGAAAGGGCATCAGTAGGGAAAGAAAGAGGGACAAATGCCAGCGTTGCTCACAGCACCCCTGACCATCATTCAAGGCACCCCAGTGTGCCACGGCACACTGGTTGAAAACCACTGCACTAGAGTAACAAGGAAGTAAAGGACTATCTCCTAAGGTGGACAGGCCAAGAGTCCCATAGTCAGGCCGTATATCAAATGCGCCTAATCTCTTATGGTACTCAAGACCAAGTGCTGCCGCCTATATGACTCTCTTACTATTAAAACTCAAACTTGTCATGGTGTTGTTCACAAGTGACACTTGTGTCCCAAGCACTCATGCTAGAGAGTAAGTTCTATTGTACTCAGGGTGCTTCCAGGTATGGGGCTTCGTACTGTAAAAGGGTAGTTTTAGATATTGCAAATGGGTTGTTGGCAACAGTTTTTTTTAACTTTACTCTCCCCTCCCACCTGAACAGGTAAATCTGGATTAAATAAGGGTTAAATACACATTGGTGTTTTGAAGCTATGGATGCTGTGAAAACTCTGCATGCATCCCACCATAAACACTGGCAGTACCCTCAGTGTATCTTACTTATGAGGACAACTTTTAGCCTGTAACACATTTTCACAATAGAGTTTGGAAAGGACCTATGAACTTCACTTGGGATATGTGTGCAGTATGTAGGTGTTGTCAATTCAGCGCTGCAACCAGATGAGAAATCAAATGTTGTCCTGACCTGTAGCAGCCAATGTAGGCTTGACTTCAGAGTTACAGACTAATTTAAGCAAGAGGTGATTTAAATGTAAAGGGGGTGGGGAATATCAAGGTACTAAAACAAACAAACGAGATCGTCACCTTTAGTGTTACATGTCTATGAACAGACAGATAAAAGCGGTACCATTAGCACTGCAGGCCAATTTAAGCCTTTGCAAAGGAGAATGTTGAATGCTGTTGATGTGGGAGAAAGCAGAAGAGCTGCTTTTAAATCGAAGAAATCACAGAAATGGAAAGGCAGATTTAAGCGTTACTGGTGAAAAGAACTCCATCCTAGATGGGATGTGCTCGCTCACCCCCAACCACCCTGAGTTTGAAACGCGAAAACAGCTCGACCCTAACCTCCCCGACCCCCTTCGCCAGCTCCCAGCCAAAGTTCATGCCTTGCTCGGTGTGGGGCAGGAGGGGGGGGGGTGACGGACGGGCTCATCCCTGAGCAGCTGTGCGTCCCAGCTGTGGACTCCATTTCCCAGGCTTCCTCCCTGCCCTAATGTATTCCGTTCTCAGGCCGGCTCTGTGCCTGTGTGTGAGTGAGAGAGTGTGTGTGTTTGAGAGCGAGAGCGAGCGTGAGTGTGTGTGAGTGAGAAGAGAGAGAGAGCAGCTAGGAGTCCCTGGGAGAGTGGAGGCTCATTCACTGATTAGAGGCAGCTTCGAGAGGCAGCGCTGCGCTCTCCTTGGCTCCCAGCAGCCGTGTCAGGCTCCTGCTCACTCCCATGCTGGCCGAAGGCGCTTGCACACACGCGCCGGGCTTAGCACGTCCGGCTCTCTTCCCCGCGCAGCAACAGCCCAGGCTCTCGCTCTCCGCAGCCTGACATTAAAGGGGGACGCCACCTCTCGAGGAATTTTCACGGTGAGTAGCGGGAGATCCCAGGGGTGCATGTGAGGAAGCCATGGGTAGCATGGTGCATTGTTTGTGCGCGCGCGTGTTTGTGTCTAAACGTATGTGTCGAGCTAACTTTCCAACGGGATCTCCGGGGTTTCGATTCAGTTCTCTGCCCTCGTACTTTCCCCCCTTTCTTCTTCTTCTTCTTTTTTTACTTCTCTCGCAAATGCGGGCGCCGATGTTTCGAAAAGTCAAACTTTCTGAACCAAGTTTGCCTCTCCATTTTTTTCTCCACGCCCAGCTCCTCGGCGCAAAATTCCCACGGAAGAAGATGCTCATCGGGGTCCAGGGGTGGGGATGCTGAAAAAGCGCGGGGGAGGGGGGGTTGGAATATTAATGAGTGTGTTTTTTAAAAAAACAACAACAAAAATCTGATCAATATGGTGCCCCCTCCCCTTTTAAGGGTAGATGTGTTCCCGGGACTCTCCTCCTCCCGCTGCTGCTGTTTATTTTACTGGGGAGGGGGTGGGAAGCAGGCAACACGGGGAGGGGGCTGGGTGGGATCAGGTGCCGGGGGAAGAAGCCTGCAAAACGCGGCCGAAAACCGCGCGGCTCCAATTAGCGCAAATACCATTTAGTTTTAAAAAGGAGAAAGAGAAGAGCGGCGGGGGGGGGGGGGAGAGAGAGAGAGAGAAGCGATCCCTGTGCAAGCCCCGGGAGATACTTCCCGGCTTTCCTTCGCGTGTCCCACGGTCTTTGGCTGAAATAACGCAGTTTCCCCAAACAATACCCAGGACTCGGGGTGGGGTGGAGAGGACCTTCGTCGAAAGGAACAAACCTGCTAGTCTCCCTCTGACACAAGCTAGGTAGATATTATTTTTTGCACAAAACTCAAAATGTTTAAAAATCCAGCATTTGCCCTGTGCGTAGAAAGCACCGCATAGAGTCAGGATCGTCATCCCCCCCCCCCATCAGCTTTCAGTTTTACTACGGAGCGGGCGCACATGTGAACTTTGAGTATTAGAAATTACATAACCGCAATTAAGGCGTACTTTCCGCCTTTTTTCCCTCCTCCTATTGTCCCAAGTTCCTTTTCGCTGCCGCGATGGTTGCGCACGTGAAATGCTTGCAGTTTGGAGGAAAGGTTGAAGTTCGGACAAACAACTCTCCTTCTTTCAAAGAAAGTCCCTCTCCGCCTGCATTTTTATCTCCGAGATGCAAAACAATTTTTTAAAAATTGGTCGTTAGTTGTATGTTTGCAATTATTCTCCTGCAATGAATAGCATAGCAAAAGCGATGTTGTGTTGTAGGGTCAACACCGGTGCAAGCGAGCAAATAGAGAACCCGGCTGGAAACCCGGTTGGCGAGAGGAAGTGGAAGGAAATTGGAATATGCATGTTTAGCTGGGCTTCCTTAGCAAAACTTTCTTCACATTTTCAGCCCGAAGCCGAGGAACGGCCAGCTTTTGAAATGAAACAACAGCAGCCGCTGCTTGCAGCGGGGTAGGGAAGTCAGTACAGAGGTTGCAAGGAAGGGGAAATAATTCCTCACCTTGTAGATCGAAATACATAAAAAACATCTGCTTGGGCACAATGAAATCATTAGGCAATGTCCAGTTCAGGAGTTGCATTGAATGCTTTCGCCTTCCAGGCAGGAAACGTGCAGGGAAGGAATTGTTGCAATAAATTCAAACAGCACGAGGCATCCGCACATTTGATGAGCTTTGTTTAGTATTTTAAAAAGAAAACGAGTCTTGAACAGACTGTAGAGATTGGGGTGAAGGGAGATAGATCTCTGCTCCCACTCCACCCGCCCAGCACATATTTCCTGGAAGGAATGAAAAATTTGATTCCTTTCCAAAGTTACGAAACCGATTTTGCACAGTTATTATTCTTATTTTTTTCCCCCTTTTGTCGATGCAGAGCATTTGGCGGGGGTGTTCAGTGAAAAAAGTGACCAGGCGTGGCCGAGCGGGCGTATTAGCGGGGAATTAGTTTCCGATTCCTGTATCTCTCCAATGCACTTTCTGAAATCTCTACCCACTTTTTTTCTTTTATATCCCCGATGTGGAGAGGACAGTGTGTATATAAAACATGGTTTGAAGTTGTAGTAAGCCGACCGAATTCTTTTCGTTCTCAGTTTAGGCACCGGGAAAAGGACAAACACCTGTTTTGATTTGCAACTGCAGAAAGTGGGAGAAGGGCGGGTTAATGCTCCTCCTATGAAATTAATTCTGCTTTTGCTGGAAATTGGAGATTTCTGGAACAGAACTTTAAGATCCAAATCGATCAAATATTATTTCTATACCAGAAAACTTAAGAGTTTGAATAGTTTAATTTTACACTCCCCCCCCTCCCCGACCGCTTAACTGGGGAAGCGTTGTGCGTCCATCTCGTGCCCCTTTTTGGGTCGGGGCTGGAGGATGAGATGAAGGCCCCACAATTTGCAGATCAGAACCTCCTTACTTTGTGTTGTTTACCGATGGCTAACAAACGCCTTTTGGCGGCTTCGACTTCTGCAAGTTATTACTTTGCTTAACAAAAGAAGGATGCATTTTGCAGGGGTAGGGTGGAAATCTATTATCTGTTTTAGTACCTTGGCCCGTCCCCGTACTTGAATTTTATTTTCCTTGTTGTTGTTTTTTGTTGCAAAGCGGGGGGGGGGGGGCGCGCAAAGCGAATTGGGGAGAGGCGAGGCGGCCCCTTTTGTTGTTGCGCCAAGGGGCCCGATTCACCATCGGTTTCATAAAATGTGAATACTTTCCGAACTGGCATTTTGGACGCCGAAAAGGCACTGCCCTTATTCCGCCTCGCCCCCTATCCCGGCCACAGTCTCATAATCTAGTTTGGACACTCACAATTCCAAAACCATCCTGAAGTTCAGTGACAAGGAATACAGACCTATAGATTTTCTTAATTCAACACTGGGATCTCCTGCTTGTTCTTGTCCTCTTGTTTTCTTTTATTAGGAGGAAATCCAGTTTAGTTTGAATAGATAATCCAGTTGCACACTTTAATTCCCCTCAACAGCTAGGATAGTTTTGTTTTATATTATCAGGATTTTCTCAGTAGGAATAAATCTCCAAATTCCTGCTTCTAAAATTATGTGATTACAAAGTAACAAGAGCTCAAACCTGTAGTTTCCAACTCTGTTCTTTCCTAACAGCTTGAACTCTTAAAGAAAAAGTTATTTCTTTCTCTCCGCAAACTGCAGGGATTTTTTTTATTCTGTTATTTTATTTATTGGAATTGGGAAATAGCAGGAGGATCACAAAAATGCAACCTGTTTTAGTAGTACGGGATGTGTGGTTTATATGTTTTAATTAAGAATGGAAAAGTAATTTGTTACACAGAAACTCTGCCTTGCTTTTCTTGGTTCTGTATATTAATATAAAATTTATATTAATTAGCAGATGAGTTTTCCACCTGCAGCTTGTGACCAACTCTGTTTATCCACTTGCATGATGGCTAGAAGGATGCATGGTGAATTCTGCATTATCTTAGCCTCTCTTCATTTTAGTTCTCCTCTGGGGTAATTAAAAATAACATAATAATTAATAATCAGAGCAACCAAAACCTAAGCTATGCATAACATGTTATATTTTGTTCTAAGTTGTGGGTTTGTTTGTTTTTGTTATGAATAAAGGCTGAAGCTTTTAATTGGGATTCTTTTGGTCTTGCCGCTTCACTTTACATTTAAGTAATCAGTGCAAATGACGGGTGTTCTTGCAAGGAATCATGCTTATCCATAAAGCCAAGTGGTGATTTTGAAAATATAAGTAAACAATTTTTAAAAATTATTAGTAATATTATTATTATTTGTGTGCTGATCTAACTCGGATACCCAGTGGACAGTTTATGTAGCTTCATAGATTTATCTCCACCCCCTTGGCCTCCTCCACTCCTTGTTTAGTTAATTTAACAAAGACTTTTTGCAATCTGTTTGGAGTTTGTCTGATGCCATGGAAAAGTATCTGCTGATTTATTTGGTTGCTTTTCGATTTCTGTCGCTAGACCGTCTTTTCTCTTCCTTTCAGCGAGGATGTCAGCTGTTATTACTTCCTATTGATCCCTTTGCAAAGTGAGAAGTGAACTAAAATTAATGTCAATTCCACTGCTTGGATCAATAGCTGGAGTTATTTTAATCTGGATTTGCACAGGGTGCTAAATTAAAAAAATCAGCATAGAGGCAGAAAAGTAACAGTTACTTACTTTGGCTGTGCCCACTCCCTTCCAGTCACCCAAATGTTTCATCAGGCTGGTTATCCTGCAATCCATATTTTTTTAATTAAGCAGGTCAGTTAGTTTTCTTATTTTGGGTTCCATATTTAAAAACCAATGACATTTTGACATTGGGAGTGTATTATCTATAGATTTTCATAATGACTGGCCTTGCCGCAGCCTCATCTGTACATGCTCCTAATGATGGTGGTGATAGGGGATAATCGTGTGGGGCAAAGAGATGGTGGAAAAGAAGGTAAGAGACAAGGAGAAAATAGGGGAGAAAAGGATGCAGGAGGGTTTTTTAAAAAAAATAAACTTGGCTTGGTGCAATATCGTAATATGTTGATTTATTCTCTATGTAATGAAGTTTGCGAACGAATAGGGCGATTGGAGTGATTCACAGTATTCTACAAGGAGTGTCAAGTGTGGCTTCCAGATTACTAATTTATGAAATACATTTAACGTAATGAGGTGACAGTGGAAGTAAAAATAGAAAAGCAGGCACAGAGGCATTAGTAGTGTGCTCTCACCCCCCTCATTTATTTAAATCCTAGAAAGGCTATAGTTTTCCCTCAGTCCCATGGGTCAATTCAGATATTAATAGTGTATTTATGTATTTATCTGGGTAGGGTGTTCCCCTCCCTTTAAAAATAATTGAAAATGAGCATTCAGGTCTCCTAGCCCCTGCTTCACCTTCACCTATTATTGCAGTTTTTTGTTTTAAATTTGTTTGCTTGCTTTTCTGTGACAAATCAGCTATGCAGAAAACAGTGCAGAAGGTAACTCCGAAAGAAGGCCGACCAGATTCCCTGTGGCATCTTTCTGTCCATGGCTAGTACTTGACGGAAAGTTGTTTAAAATTTGGAAGCGACCAAAACTTTGTTAATGTGAGATCTATAATCTGGTGATTTAGCACTGATCTGTATCAGGAAGGGAGCCAAATGAGGAAGAGGCGAGATGATGCCCTCTCATCTTCACACTTAATAACAGTCACTGAGCGTCTGGATACAGAATGGGAGAAAAGGAAATGTTACTGCTGGACAGCATGAAAGGCGCAGTCAGGATTCCACAGAGTTTGTTAACCTAGCCTTGCTCATTCACAGAATACAAAAGCCACTCCATTAGAAAAGAGACTCTTTCAGTAAGTTTTATTTGCTATGTCTGACCTTCTGGATCTAACAGGCACATTTTGTAACAGCTTTTTTATTATATGATTTTTTGTGGCCTTTTGAGTGCCGCAAGGCTAGCACATTGTTTTAAAGTAACAGTTCTCTTACATTCAAGTGCATTGTGGCATTCTGAATGGTTGGCAGTGGAAGCTTAAAAAGTGGAGGGGGGGTGGATTCTAGGTTGAAGAGGAGAGAACGTGATTTTGATTTCAACTCTAAAAAGGGTTAGAGGGAAAGTTAATTTTATTATTTATACACACATCTAAATGTAAATATCTGTACTGATACTTTGCGAGTGGGGATAATAGGTTACTTAGAATTTGTAAGTAATTTCAAGGAAAAGCAAGCCTAGACGTTTTGTTAACATTTTTCTCTAAATGCTAATGGCATATCCAGGACAGTTTACAAATCTACTTAAGCATGAGCGCATTAGGAAGTAAAATTACTGATCCGTTTTGTGCTGTCCTCAACCTAAATGGCAGATGCTTGCAAGAGATCATATGGCACTGGCTCCCATTATGATTTTAAATATTGTCAGAGACGCCAAGCACTTTATTGATGAAGTTGCTGCTGCTTTCGTAAAAGCACACAAACACCACATGGAACAATTCAGAGAAATGTATAAGAGAGGCATGTTTATGCCCACATGCACCATTGAATATAAAGTGAAATCTATAACTTGTATGTGTATCTGCACAGGTAGATATTCATATGGGCCTCTACAACAGAAAACAGATACAGTTTCTACATTATTTTTTCTTAATGGGCTGTGAAGATATATGCAGAAATGCTTGTTTATAAATTGTGAATAACTTACCAAATTTTAAAAATAGTAATTACTTTTTTAAAACATAATAACCTAAAATTGCCACCACTGATTTCTACAGTCCAGTACTTCCCCCCATATTTTTGTCTGTAAGGAGTCAGGTCATTTGCCTTTCATTTGCTCATTAAAGATTGTTTTCATCCCATATAGCGCTTATTCAGAGCATTCAGTCCCCACAAACCACTCATTCCTTAATCTGAACATGCACTAGTTTCTTGCCCTTCTTACAGCAGAAGGTGAGGTCAGAGCAAGTTGCACTACCTGCATGAACCACAGAGTAGTGTTGGTGTGTGGAAAAGTGCCCCATTTTATCTACTTTTAGTGGGGATCTTCTCTTGACTTCAAAGTTTGGTGCTAAAGCTGGTAGCAGGAGAAAGACTTGTGCTGACACACCCTTAGAGGGAGTTAGAGACCCTTCTAGTTATTTGTGAACTTTCCTGAAAGAGAACACATGGAGGTTTGGTTCTTTGCTCATACAATTTTCTTGTTGCATTCATGATAGGTAACTGTCCAGGACTGAATGGCAATTAACTATTTCCTCTCCTTTCCCCTTCTTTTTCTCCACAGCTTTGGAACAGTGATGAAGCCCCAGTGAGACCCCCCAGCTCTACACCCAGACGTTGCTTTGTTTTCCATCCAGGGAAGACCATTTTCCTTGCGGCCCTGTCAAGGAAAGAGACTCCGATGGACTTACACCGGGCAGCCTTCAAGATGGAAAACTCCTCCTACCTTCCCAATCCTCTGGCATCTCCAGCCCTGATGGTTCTCGCTTCTACCGCTGAAGCAAGCCGCGATGCTTCCATCCCTTGCCAGCAGCCAAGGCCCTTTGGTGTTCCAGTATCGGTGGACAAGGATGTGCACATCCCGTTCACTAATGGCTCCTATACTTTTGCCTCCATGTATCACCGACAAGGTGGTGTGCCAGGAGCATTCACCAACCGTGATTTTCCACCTTCCTTGCTGCATCTGCACCCCCAGTTTGCTCCCCCCAATCTGGACTGCACCCCAATCAGCATGCTGAACCACAGTGGCGTTGGGGCCTTCCGTCCCTTTGCCTCCACTGAGGACAGGGAGAGTTACCAGTCAGCTTTTACACCTGCCAAGCGTCTGAAGAACTGCCATGACACTGACTCTCCCCACCTTCGCTTCTCAGACGCTGATGGCAAGGAGTATGAGTTTGGAGCCCAGCTCCCATCTGGCTCCCCCGGCTCCCTCAAAGTCGATGACACGGGGAAAAAGATCTTCGCTGTCTCTGGCCTCATTTCGGACCGGGAGACCTCATCCAGTCCCGAGGACCGAAATGATAGATGTAAGTACCTCAACTTTGCTTAGCTGGGGCAGAAAAATGTTCAACAGCTGTGTTTTGCAATGCTAGGAGGTGTCATAATACTTGTGCTCCTGGTTTTTTCTTTAAACATATGATGATGGGTTACAGAGGGAGGGGGATTGAAGGGAATCTATGCAAGGAAGCTGTTATTCTCATACTAGATTGGGATGCTGAGTCACAGAAAAATGACCAATATTCCAGAAATGGGAGGGAATCTCTATGTTGTGAATGCATCGGAGGTTGTCTCCCTGTAGTTACGGAGGAACATTTGTTCCAGACCACTTGCCTACTCCATGATTGTTGCCCTACTGTCTTGTTGAACTCCCTTCCTTCCCTCCCTCCCTCCCGCCCCAACCCTTTCCCTCACATATTTGTCTCCGGTTGTAATCAGTGCACCATTATTTGCTCCCCTGATCAGTGTAAAGGCATTATTATTGGATGTTTAGCGTAAGCTAACTTAAGCCCTTTCATCAAAGCAGAGAAAGAAAGAGAGCTGGTGATGCTCTAGGCGAGGAGATCACCCGGCCCCAATAACTCTTAAATGGGCAGAGATGTTTCCTGCAGTTCCTTCTTCAAATTCAGAAGTGGTATTATTTTTTGCAGGCCGGGAGCCAAGCTGAAGCCCGCCTGCATAGTATTTGTTTGGGGAGCAATGCCTGTTGCAGCATTCCTCTCCCACAGCTCACCCCCTTGGTCATTAAGTGCCATGAGCTCCCCACCCAAGAAGTGGAAGATAAGGCAGTATTTGGCTTACGATGGTCTGCTCCAAATTCAAACGCACAGCTTAGATGTTGAGCTGAGATTCCCCCCCCCCCTTTTCTTCGTTCTAGTGGGACCTTGCCCTCTCCCACCTATTTTCCTCCCGCTTATTTTCCATGGAAGAATCAGCAATTTATTTATTTTTTAAAAAAACTTCTACGTAGCTTCCCAGTTACCCCTTGGATACCCTTTTTCTTCTGCTCCTTTATGATGCCGAGGAGAGTAATAGAGACGTTGTTGCGCTCTCTCCCCTGTCGGTGCTGCTTCCTCGGGCTGTCTCCTTGAATTAGGCACTGTGTTAACTTCCCAGTGCTACGAGGCATCTGCCGAAAGCCTGCGTACCTTGTCAATAAAAGTCACCATAAAATCAACCTGCCTTGTAAATCCATCGCTCTTTGGTTTTGAAATATGCCATGAGTGTGTCTTTTATGTCAACGTTTGTAAGTGTGGAATGATTCCCTCTTGAAGACAGAAGCTACATGTTGCACTACAGACGTGTGTGCTCTCTTTTGCCCTAGAGCGGCTTAAGCTGTGTGAGAAGAACTACTCGCATGTGCTTTTTGGTCTTTGATACCTGTGTGCAACAGTTAAATGTGTGTGTGTGTGTGTGTGTGTGTGTGTGAGTGAAGTAGGGAAAACATTAATAAAAGGAGGAAAGAAGAGATGTATCATGTTCACAATTATATGTATAAACTCCATATGAATATAAAACTCACTCAGATCATGCACACTGGAAGATAAAAATAGTGTAAATATGTCTAGAGCATATTGAAGATTGCATGTTGCTAACCTCCTGTCAAAAAATAGTATAAAATACCTTATATTAATAATTTGACAATATTTAGAGAGAGGATATGACGGTGGGCACATCTGTGTTTACATGTACTCACACACATTGTCTATCTTCCTCTGTTCAGAAAGGATGTATCTTCCTTTCACTGACTTTGTTGTTAGGAGTACTGATGAATTCCCAGATAGTAAATAGATGAACCTCATTAAAATATGCCATCTAACGGGGGCGGGGGCGGGAAGGGCTTAAGGAGGAAGTTTTAGAAACACACATTGAAAGTTGGAATAAAATCTGTGCAGATGGTTTGAAAGGTGTCAAGATACAGAACGTTTTTCTTCCTTGATTATCCATTTGTTGCCATAAAAAACATATAAATTATTTTGAATTTATAAAGCTCTCGTGGGAGCAAAACAAAAAACGACTTTCTACCCAATAGGCTAGGTAAAGTGCATATTAATGGAGACTGATCAGGTTTAGCTCTAGTCCCGAATATTGCCTCTCATCTAGTTAAAACTTTATTTTAACAGGCAAGGGTTTTAGAGGCATTTTATTGAAACTTCGTGCATGCGTGTGAGCGAGAGAGCATTGTTGCAGCTACTTACAACCTTCAGATACCCTTGGCATGTTTAGATATTATTTCATAGGATATATATTTGTGGACATTTCAGTATTTTGGAGAAGAGTGGGGTGTATGTTCCATGTATGAAAGGTTCTTTGTTGATAGCTGATAGAATGTGTCTGAGGGCTGAAATAGCTTTCTAGTGACACCACAGCTCGGAACAAAATTAGAGATATTTGCATGTATGTAAATGTGTCCTTATGGGCTTTTATAAATACTTGGTCATTGGCCCCTAAAAAGCTGTCTCCGTTTTCTTGCGCAAACAGTATATACAAACCTTTCCTGTGAAACAAGGATTCTTTTCACCACCACCCTAACATACATTGCAGATAAATGGTTGTATAGACAGGCTGGTCGGCAAAAGTGTATTGATGGAGGTAGTAAAAGCCATCAGATCAGCAAACCCTTTATGCCTCCAATAGACACCCTACAGAATTGCCGGACTGTACTGTTTATTTGTATTCTCCCAAATACTGCAATGGAATCATACCACATGACGGGTGAATAACTTTAATTGCAACACATAACGTTCCTTGTGCCGCCACCAACAGACTAAATTCCATTTTTTGTTTGTGTCTTGTAATTTCAAAGTTGGATTTCTCACTAACTGGTTCATTTGATTTTAAGAAGGTGAATGCTACACAGTGGGTTTGTAGGGTGTGGCTTTTTTGTTTGTTTGATTTTAAAAAAAACCACCTAAAGACAATGCTGTCCAAGGTGTTCTACAATATAAATAACAGGGCTTGATGAAGGAAATGTGTGGCTATGTAGAGATATAAATGTGGGAATCTCATTGTATTAATTAGATACTAAGTGATACTTTGCGTATTTATATTCCCATGAGGCTACATTCTTATCTTTGTTAATTAGTGTTGTAAATTTGGATTGATTCTCATACCCTCTTGAAAGTCGTTTAGGATTTACTTTGGTATAGTAGAGTTTTGGGTTCTGGCTCCAGAATATGTTCTGAGATTTCACGAAATAGCCTAGTTTATGGGGTTGAACTTCAGATTTCAGTTTGGATTCAGCACTTTACGAGTGCACAATTGTACCCAAGTCAATGGCAGAAGTTAACGAGTGCATCATATGCCTTTAACATATTTTTGCTAATTATTATTTTGCAATCCGCTTCCTGGAGAGAGGTCCTCTGTACCTTAGCAAATACACTTCTTTCCTCTGGATCCCTATGGTTCTAGGAAAGTTGGAGTCTCCAGGAGTTGGCCATGATCCTAGGAGGGTTTGTTAAGGCAAATGTTTTGTCCAGGTTTAGATGTTCATTGAGCATGCTAATGACATTTATGCAACACTGCTTACACTGCATTTGTGTTGCACAGGCATCTACAGGCACATTCCATGGGGTTCTTCAGACAAACGTGTCCTCATTAGTGTGGAAGTTTCCAGCTGGAGTGGATATAAACGTATCCCTATGTGACAGATATCTATAACTCTCCTTTTAAAAACCCTCTTTATTCTTTGGCTTCTAAAATAAATTGTCCTGACTGCTCCCCACAGACTAGTTGCCGCAGTGTTTCCTCTCAGCAGGGGGAACTGGCAGAAAGGTCCGCAGCAGCACCTGGATCATGCAGAACAATTTTTTTTTCTGCTGAGCAAAACCACTTGGTTGTTGCAGTTCCTTTCCCTCTGTTCATTTTGGGGAACTCCAGAATGCATTATCTCCTGTATCCCTAGAGTTACTTGCAATCTCTGCCCTTAAGTTTGAGTCTACAAATGATGCTTATTTCTGTTTGAGTCACTTTTATTCTTTATTAAAGCTATTTCAAAGTTTAGCCTGTTGCAGAAGAATATTTCTGGACCTTGCTTTCCACATAATATGGAACATAGTTCTTTCTCTCTCTTTAGTTTGAAGAATCATATTTCCAGAGCCTCTTCTTGGCTCTTTGGTTCTTTCTAGCAATTTAGTACCAAGTGCCCCTGGAATGAAGCATGTAAACAAATGGCCAATCTAGGAGAGCAGGACAGGGAATAAGGCACCATCGACTTCTTCATACTTCATTATTTTCTCACAATTTTGCGTCACAGTAGGGAGTGAACTTCTTGTTTGGGCGGCTTTTGAAAATCACTTCAGTAACTTGTAGCTTTGAAACTAATGAATGGAAACATCTGAGAGCAAATCAAAGCACTGTTCTGTTTAAATGCCAAACAGGAATTAATAATAATATATCAATTCCTGGTTTTTCTTTTCTTTTAGCATATTATGCAACGAACTCAAGTTTTGCTTTAGCTGTGGCTCCTTCAGCAGAGCACGTGTTGTCCTGCTGTTTGCATACCAGGGCCTATACTAAGGGAGGGATATGCATTCTACCATGTGCAATTTGTAGACATGATGTTTGATTGGGGTTTTTTATTTGTTTACTGCTATATACTGCTTCAAGCTTTTCCTATGAAATATTTTAACTACATTAAATTAGGAGCTAGAAGGAAAACCATGTTGTGAATAGCTATTTGGGATTAGGATTACTTTCGAACATAGTGAAAACAGCTATGTTTCTAAAGAGTTTTGTTTGTGCATGTTTGTGTGAGGGAGGATACTACAGGTGAGTTTTAAATGAGTGAGAACTGGATTGTGAATACAGAAAAGACCGTCCTGACAGGTCAGCTTTTGATGTCAGTTATGCCAGTTAAAACTCATGGATTTCAGTAGCATCATTCCCGATTTGTACTGGATTTCAGTGGAATTGTTCCAGATATGTACTGGTTTGTCATACCTCAGACTTCAGTGGAGCCCACAGCCAACCTCTTTCCTACACCTTTATTTCTGCATTTTGGCTTCAGCTTTCCCTTTCTCCCCCTCAGCAAACTGTTGCCGTGACTCCTTGTCATGTCCGTCTCTTTTAGTTGTATTGTTGGAATAAAGAAATGTTTGGGCCGTTAAAGTGGCGGAGAGCTGTGTGTGAGCTGCTCCAGTTCTGCCGGCTGCAGGACCATCTGGCCCTGGCTTGCATCCGCTGGTCTCCAGCTTCTCTTTCTCTTTATGTTAGCTAGGGCTATCTTGCACACTTGGAATGCCTAATCACCATGGTGAGAGGATGGGCCTTGCTGCCTGCCCCTTCCCGTCAATTGTCATGCAGAACCGATCGGGACAAGCGTTTTCTTTGCGGCAGTCGCTTGCCCGTCTTTGCCTGGCTCTTGGCAGAAGGACGGCTTTTAATTGATCATTTGTGGGGGAGGGCTGGGGTTGTTTGAGCCTCTCAAATGTTTCCCCACACAGTCTCTACCACCCGGCCAGATTTCTCATTTGTTGGGAAATGTTAGTGATTTAGCTTTTCCTTCGTCTTCCTTTTGGACTCCTGCTTGTTGCTGTTTTATGGGGAACTCTGAGGGCTTGTAACTGTGACTCCAAGGAGCACTGAGCAAGATATAAATGTTGTGTTTATCTATCCACAACTGGGAAGGGGGCACATATGGGCACTAAATGTTTATTGTCCTTCTTTCTACTGTGTGTTCATGTTTGTATTTGCATGAACGCTTATGGATTTATTATCTATGGGCAGGGTGAACTCTTAATCTATTTTGTTTCATGAACAAATCCAACCCTTTTCACCAATCCTAAAAACATGCCCCCAAATCTGGTGGTTGAATCCTGTAGAGATTTGATTAAATGCTGAACTTGACAGAGTTTTCTGTTAGAAGAAGATTTTTTAAATATATATACAGTATATAGAAAGAATTTTTTGGGGGGGGTTACGGAGCACTGGAAGTAAGGGATAACCTGTGCTGATTTTTGAGGCTTGTGCTTTTTTGCGTAATCTTTAATGCCACAGTTTCTTTTAACTATAAAAGAAGAACTGATGACCTCGAGCGCTGGTCCGCCGAGTCAGCCCTGCAGTTGGGCAGAGTGGGCGACTTGCCTCAGACAGCAGTTTTTTGAGTACAGTGCAGCAAACTTCTCAATTGATGGTGAGGAGAGGGAACTATTTTGATTTTTTGCCTCAGGTAGCAAATTGTATTGGGGTGATGGGATGGTTTTATTTATTTTTAAAATATTATTTCAAACTGCAGATTTTGTTGTAGGCTATGATTGTGCCGTTTGCCCCTGAAATTTAAGAGCATTCAAACAGGTATTTATATTTATACCAATAAACAAATATATATTTTCAGCTATATGTTTGAATCTACACTTAGCTACTGCTATTAAAATAAAACGAGCAAGTGAATGGCATGGAAGCCTCTTCCTGCTTTGTAATGTACTATTTTTTTTTATTTAGTAGCATGTACATTTTGTAGCACAGTCCTATTCAGAAGTAAGCCCCATTGGCTCCAGTGGGCCTTACTCCCAAATTAAGCCAGTATAGGATTGCAGCCTCTGTCACCTTAAGCAAACATCTATGGTAATTACAAGGTTTTCTCTCGATTCATTTATCCCTAAAGACTATTGGTAAATGTAATACTATAAAATCTGTGTAAAAGTTAGTTAGAATAAATAAAACAGAGATCCTTTTGAGAAGATCAGTTAACAATGCAGTAAATGCACACTTGTTACTTAATCGTTGCAGGGTGACTAGGTACCTTTCCTCAAGGAAGCATTTCTGTTGCGGGGATATCACATTTCGCCAGCATTTAAATGCAGTTTTGTCACAGGGAAAGCGTCCTGTTCTCCTCATGTAGTGTATCTACGGCAATGGTGAATTTTATGTGAAATGGGATTGCGGGATTGCTTGATACTTATTGGACAGAGCTGATGACATTCTTAGTGGTGAGTGTCGCAGTTTCCAGACCCATTTGAAAACATAAACAAAGAACAGCAGAACTATACTTGCATCATCTCTTAAGTGAACACAAAATATAATGTTACTGGTAGTGGATTAGATGTAGTTGCTGTATCATTATGGATTCACATTATAAAAAATCTGTAAAGACTCAGATAGCTAGCAGAGCACTATTCTATCCATAAATGAGGGGTTGTTTGCATATTATGGTTGCCGCATAGATACCACTTTGAAATGCTCTGCATAGTGAACTATTTGTGTGCAGTGGCTTGTCAGGTGGGTTTGGTGAATTTTAGTACCACGAGCATCTGAGTTCTGCTCATAGTGAGCCATGGATAGTCCACTCTTTGGTAATAGCTGCCATTCAGTAATAAGAAAACAATAATGGTACGGTTTCTTAATATAGCAAACCCTTTCTATAGTCTATTAACAAAATGGAATGTAAAATGTGAACATTGCCTTGGGTGCCTCATGGCAGGGTATAATTTATAAATATTAGGAATAACAAATAAATAACAGATGTTTGCAGAAGGCTTAAGTTAAATAGTTGTCTCCCGATGGCTGGCTATCCCTGCTCTGTACACATAGTGCAAGGAAGTGTGAGACAATAAAGAGATGAAGCAACATTTTATTTAGGAAGACTGCTAATGCCACAATCCTGTGCACACCTACTTGGGAGTAAGAGCTACATTGGTATATATGTACAGGATCATGTTGTAAGGTTTTTTGAGACAAAAAGTGTAAAACTATTATTTTTCTATTAATGTTCCTGTGGAAAGCAGGTGTGTGTTTTTTACCTCAAATTTCGCAATCTTTTGTCTACTGCCATGTTTGTACATATCATAGCTAATGAACTTTGCCCTCGCCATATTATTCAGAAGAGAAAAGTCACTTGAAGGTTTTACAACTGGATTTTTTGTTGTTGAAAACCCTGGTGACATCATTTCTACAGTGTGAAATTGCATCATTACAGTTGTGTACTTACTGTGAAAGAAAAGTGTGTGTCAGATGGATCTGCCCTGGATGTTAAGTTTAACTAATCACTGTAACACATGTAATTCACAGAGATTTCAGTCGATGAACATCTTACTCTGGCGTATTCCTATAGACTGCAATAGAACTTCATTGAGAATATGCTGGTGTAAGTAGTTTGTGGATTGTTATAATTACATATTTCAAGTTAACGGCAAGTTCGGTTCTCCTCCTCCTTCTGAATACTGAAGTATTTTCCGTGCTAGTGCTGTGGGCTAGTGTTGATAGCTGCTGCTTCATGAGCTGAATACTTTACTCAACAAGAGTTTAATGATGTTAATTTGGCATCTTTATCAGATCGTTTAAAATGAATAAACAGTTTGCAGCCTCTGCTCCTCAAGCCTTGTAGTCACTGAAATGTTTCTGTGGCAGGATCTGGCTACATTTTGAATTTTGACAAATGCTGATGGCTTGTGTGGAATGCAAACAGTGATTTAGATAACATTTGCTTTTATACTGGACCTGCAGCAGTGCCTATAACCTGAAGCTGGGGAAAGGCCCAGGGCATTTGGGACATGATGTGACAAGGACTAAGTATGCTTCTGCAAGAGGTGTGCATATATATGATAACGATTTACAGATTGACCCATATGAGGCACATTAAAATATTTAGAATGCTAATGTTTTTAGAAATGCCCTTCTCACCATTTTCTACTGCAGTAGAAGATCCCACCCTCAGAAGACCTCTGATGTGATGTTTATTCATGGCAAAAAAGCCAAGTGGCAGCTGTTGATGCACTGTGTTAACAAGCATGACAATTTGCAGGGAAAATGCATGCATACCAGATAATTTGCATTAAATAGTTACATTTCTAGGCACCCAATCTTTTGAATTAAAAATGGGTGGTATTCAAGTAGGTTTTACTCAGAGTAGACCCACTGAAATTAATGTGGCTAAATGTGGAATGCCCTCCCATCAGATGCCAAGGAAATAAACAACTATCTGACTTTTAGAAGACCTCTGAAGGCAGCCCTGTTTAGGGAAGTTTTTAATGACTGATGTTTTAATGTATTTTTAATATTTTGTTGGAAGCCACCCAGAGTGGCTGGGGAAACCCAGCCAGATAGGCGGGGTATAAATAAATAATTATTATTAATTTTATTAAATTAGGTCAATTAATTTCAAAAGGTCTCCTGAATAAAAGTTAGTTGAATAATACCTGGTGGATTTCAACAGCACAGATAATATTAACTATATTTGCAAATCTGTTTTTAAAAAGCCAAGACAAAAGCCTGTTCTCCATGCCATTTTGAATGTGTTGTTAAAGGTTTTCTGCTGGACACTATGTAATGGTCTTTTATAGTTTAGGCTGCTCCCATTTACTAACCTGCCAGTGGCCTTTTCCTGCTCCCTTTTATAGGAGCTGATAAGAGTCTAGAACCAAATAAAGCAGGGTTGCTTGTGGCCTCCGATGAGCTTTAATTCCTCAAAGTAAGGAGGTGCAGAGGCCATGTTCCTGATGATTGATAGTTTGTGAGGATGGCAAAGACTGGATAATTTATTTGGTATTGTGCTGCATCTTCTCCTTTCTTCTGTCACAGAAGCACACAACTGGTTACTGAGATGGGACACTTCCATCTCAGGTACTCATCTATGGGGCAGGAGGAAGCATTGGCAGTAGTGATGTTGTGTATAGGTGAACTATTTGCCTATCTTTTTACTTCTGTTTCCTCCTGTTACTGCTGGGCAGGAAGACAACCTGTAGCTGTGTGCTTGAGATGGAAGCTACATAACCTCTTCTTGTCTCAAGGCTTTGAGGTGCTTCATTTTCCAGTAGGAGATGACTGGCAATGCAGCAAATGGCAGGAGCAGAGTAGCCAGCCAGGAACTGTAGCATATACTACTCGATATTCTAAAACCACACATTTTTAATACGTGTTTGTCTTTTCCCTTATTCTCATTCCATTTGACTATATAGATATAGAAGTACTGTACTAGATTTTATTGGTGCCAAAGTCAGGTTGTGCACAACCCAGTATGTCAGATGACCAGATGAGGTAACAACCCTTCCATTTGCAAGGGGAAATGACAAGTAACAACTGGTTGGTTAAAACTTATATCTCATCTACAACAGATTTGGTCATTGCCTGTTAGAGAAGATAAACATTTATGAATGATAAATATGATTTCTGTTTTTTATTGCTTCAGTATCTTCATTTGTTAGCACCTTTTCCCTTCATTTAAATGCATTCCATTTTCAGTCTGAAATTTGTGAAAATGCTATTTTCTCTTGCCTCACCTGAGTCCCTATGCAGCTCTGTGGAATGGTCATTTCCTTCTTATTTACGCTTCTAAGTTGCATAGAAGGATCAAGACTAGTATTGTTTTGACCGCTTATGCTCTGTTTGGCTTTGTCCAGGCTTTCCAGGATAGTGTAGGGTACCCTCTCAAGTTTTCATTTCTGTTTTGAAAGATAAAGCTGGAGGCCCCTTTTTTGTTTACCAGTCACTGTACAAAGCAGATGCTTACAGTGATAATAATGTTTACTTGCATTTGTTATAACTAGGACTGGAAATACTTTGCATACATCAGTCTTTTATAAAACTTCCACCCTGCACGGAGCTGGTTTTATTTTCTATTTTTAAAAATATTTCAATGTGCTGGTATCAAACTTTCTAGGTACCCAGGCAACAGGTTCCTGAGATTTGTCCGGCCCTGCTCACAACTCAAAGGAAGCAGCAAAAACAGGCAGACTGTGGTATTTCTTTATACTTTACATGATTTCTGCAGATTTAATGGCTGTTGGATGATTTCATGGCTTAACATGAAGTTCCTTGGACACAGCACTGTACTAGATGTTCCACTGATCTGCTCCCATTTATACGGAAGAAAGAAAGCAGTTGTGTTTTGCCTCGTTGCAGAAATTATCTGATTAAGTACAGTACAGAATGTGGAAACTCAAAGCACTTTGCTTTCTAAGAAACTAGCCAATTAGGCTATAGCTAAAATTGATTCCTGTTTGGAAAGAGTAGATTAATTTATCAAATGGTAGGGTCATTTCAAGTTTGGGGTTGGAAGTGAAAGACGTTACTATGGTTTTACAAGTTAGATGATCCACAAAGGCTGTAGTAGTTATGGAGTTTTGAATGCAGGGGGAAAAAACCAGAAACAAAGGAAGCAGACGCAAGAGACATTTTTGCTGGGGTAATGCTGGAAGCTGTGAGGAATCCACTGCATTCCTGGAGGCAAAGCGAAGAATCCAGTTTCCTTCCTATACCGTAAAATCTCTTTTTCGCCTTTAAAAGAAAACCTTGAAACAACAAGACTGGCTGCCTTAGCTTCCTTCCTGACACACCCAACCATGTGATGCTTCTGTATATTCTTGCTTTAATCATGGCTGACTGATTAACAGGCCAAATTGAACCTGATCAAAAGGTGAAATAGGCAGTTAACCCTTCTGTCTAATTTAAGTGGGTTACTTTCTGCTTTGCTTGCCTTTGCCCTTCATTCCCTAACATGTAGCACAACCCATGCCTCTGTTCGGAAGAAATTCCTGTTTATACTTCTGCTATGACCCTCGGCACCTGAGAGTCAGTAAGAAGTGGCTTGTATAGATTTGGTTTGTGCTCTTTGTTTGGGTTCAGTTTTTCTTTTTCTTCTTAATACTCTTAACTAGCAAAGGATTTTAATACTATCTCCTTCTCTTCTTTGTACATGATACATTTTAGGTCCTGATAAAAAAGCAACAGCCCCTTGCATAGAAACCTGTTGTCGTGGTGCTCAATTTTCTCTGCAGCAGCAACATAAGAATTCTCTCTTCCAGCTCTTTCAGCCAAACAACATATCGCCTCAAACCAAGATTTACTACATGGAATGAATGCAGTTGTTCTCAACACACAAGCATAAACACCTATTTAATAGAAACAGTCATAGAGTTGGAAAGGATCCTAAGGATCATCTAGTCCAGCCCCCTGCAATGCAGGCATATGCAGCTGTTCCTTAATGGGGAATCAAACCTTTGACCTTGGGTTTCTCAAGTTGCACCTTTGTGGTTCCATACAATTGTTTATATGTGGATAGATATGTTTTGCTGGGTGGGATGGTGAGTGGTGAATATGTGTGACTGGATAGATGAATTGAAGTGGTGTGTGTATTTGTGCGTGAAAGAGAGGGGAGTGAGAGTTGACTCTGGCCCTGCCCACCATTGGCATTCTCCCAAAAGTTTACCCTTAAGGAAATGCAGCCCATGGTGGGGGGGAAATGTTCCCCAGTCCTGATCCAGTGCTTCACTTCAATTCTATCACCCTTTCTCTCTATCTGGCCAAAGCAGACATGATGTGGAAGATCCACCATGGGATTGCCATGGGATTTTTGGTGTGAGTTAATTTTAAAGCAGCCATAGTGTTGATCACAGTAGTAGTGTTTGGTAGGAGCAGATGTTCAGCCTTTTCCCTCCATGAAGTTTTTCTGATCTAAACTCCCTCCACTTGTCCCTTACTACCACCAGTATAGGGAAAAAATATAGGTACAGTATATGCACCTTTATAATAGGTTATGTAAATCAGGGAAATGGTATGGAGAAAAAAGTTTTTTAAAAAACAACAAAAAACCTTTCCTGCTATCACAACTCCAATAAATATCAGGACACTGACACACACATTAAAATAAACAAAAATCTTGGGAGATGTAGATCTCCTGTGACACATATATTCTGGCCCTAAGCTAGCTTTGCTAGCTGTGGTACTTCATCTTTTCTTGGTGAAAAAATGATAAAACTTTGATCCTTCTTGAAATTTGGGAAATATGCAAGTTTGGGCATCTTACAATAATTGGCAAGGCCTTTCCCCCAACAGTGTCAATTATGCAAGTATCTCCTCCTGTTAAAAGAAATTATTTCCTCCTTCCATTTTTTGTATTGTGCAGGTCATAATTTCATAGATCAGAGTTGGGAATTACTCTTTCATTCTTAAAAATTACCTTTGTGGACCACATGATGGAGCAGGAAACCCTTCTGGTCATGACCCAAAACAGCACTATACAGGTGCACATTTATTGTTTTTGTGGATTGAAATGTAACTAAAATTACATTTTAGTATTCATCATTACTGACTACCTTTAACTTTAGCTATCCAAGCAGTAACAAAGTTCCCTTATTTTTTTGAGTGGTGTCCAGTGATGCCTCACCTGTATCATGAGAACTTGAATGATGACAACAAGAGTCAGGGCTGAAGAATTTAGGAACAAGGAAGCAGCCTTATACTGTACTAGATAAGACTGTCCATCTACCCCTGTAGTCTCTTCTGGCTGGCAGCATCTTTCAGACAGGAGTCTTTCACATTCCCTGTTTCCCTGATCTTATAGATGTGGCTGTTGAAACTGTTTCTGCTGTGAATTCTCCAAAGCTCTCTGGGGGTCTAAAGCCTCTTCTAAGTTCTCAGCAGCTGGCAAAATATTTATTTTTGGGTACGTACAAATATCCTAATTTGAGGCAGTGTAGGATGTTCAGAGCGAAGTGGAAATGTTTTCACTTAACTGTTTGATGTTGCAAGATATTTCATTCTCCATCATGCCAGCGTGTGGGTGTCTAACATTCTGGGCTTGTACAATTTTCTTACTGTGATCAACCCTGTAGTTTGACAATGATTTTTCCAACAGGTAAGTCACAAGAGGCTTAGCAGTTTCTTTCTCTTCAGGAGGGACACTATTGCTTTGTGATTTTCCTGGAGTCTGTGAAATGTGTCTACAATGTCCAATGGTGAGTGGAGCATTCAGAAGGATGTATGATTAAAAAAATATCCATGGAAGCAGGGACTCTGATAAATCTGCAAGCAAGTTGTCTAAGATTCAAACTTCTCCTGTCATGATAAATAATCTCAAAGGCACAAAACATGTTTCCAGATACCACTGGTTGTCTGTCTGAAGAGGGTATATAGATAAGATTTAGCAGAGCACAGATTATTGTACTTAGCACCTACTTTCAATAAAATATTGGGTAACTTTCTTTCTCTTCTAAGTGAATGTCTGTGTGTCTGTTTTTTTCCTGATCTCTATGTGCAAATTATATATAGTTTGTCACTAAATATTGTAAAACATTTTCCTGGTTCTGAAATGCAAATTTTAAAATGATAAAAAGGCAACTGTGGGAGGTGGTGGGATAGAATCTCAAGCACCTAATAGGCTTATCCCTAACACATAGGTGGGCTTTGCTATACCTAAACCACTGCTTTCTGACCCTTATTCAGCTTACTCTTGCAGCCATCAAAGAAAGGAGACTCTATAATTTCCTTATGTTACTTTTTTATCTCTTATCTGTTACAGGAGATGTTTCCTAATATCTTATCTACTTGATCTAAATTCCCCATCACCGCCGGTAGAGTTTTGGAATCACCTGTTGGTATTGGCCTGTAGCCTAGGAACCACACATTTGTAGCTATTTTTCTTTATTTTCTTCTAGGTTTGTATCTTGCCTTATTGCTGAGGTCTCAAGCTGGCAAACAAAAACAAATATTAAAAACAACCAGGAGAAATAACAATAAAAACAGATGCCATCAAAAGGACAAAAGGACACTTGAGATTGTGCTGGCCACCTAAAAGAGTATAATGCCAGCAGTTGATGAACACAATATGAGAACAAGGTTGAAAGTTTGTGTCCCATCCCAGAAAAGACCCTGTCTCATTTTTGGTAGCTGTGGACTGAACTTCATGTGGCAGAAGCACTTGGACAGACAGGCTTATATAGGAGAAGATAGTCCTTCAGCTACTCAGATTCTAGGCTGATCAAGGCTTTAAATGCCCAAACCATCATGTTGAATAGTACTTGGAAGCAGACTAGTAGACACTAGCATAGTACTTTACTTTACTTTACTTCACTTCACTTCACTTCACTTAGCATAGGTAGTGTCCTTCATCTGTTAGGATCACAGTTTGGTATACAAAATTCATTTTAAAATGACAACGAACCTAATCTTAAAAATAAACCAATGACTGCAACCAAATGGTTAAAACAACAATCCAGTGACTATATTTCTGCAGCAAACCGAACATTTCAGTTTCAGCTAGTATCATCAAACAGCTCAACTCAATATCCTTCCATGTTCATCCCAGCCTAGATGCAAAGGTAAGTTTCAAGGCAATGATGGAGCCTCACAAACAAAATATGTCATACGTGCCTCCAGGGAGTTGCATGTTCATAGTGAATGTTGCCAGTTAACAATTTGGCCATCACATTTTGATCCTGGTGTAATTTCTGTACTGTCTTCAAAGTCAGCTCCATGTGCAATTCATTACAGTAATCTATCTTGGATATAACTAGGCCATGGATAACTGTGTCTAGATATTTTTTCTTCAGAGAGAGATGTAGGCTGTATGCTATGCTGACACTGGTAAAAGACTCAGCAAGCTATCATTGTGAGCACCCACTAATAAAGTTAGATTAAACAGAACTCCAGACTGGGCCTCAATACATTTCAGTTTTTAACTTGCTAATTGCATTTATATCATTTTCTTCCTTTAAGGTTTTTCAGGGTAGTAAAGGAGTGATCCATTCTCTCCCCCTTACTGTCCCACAACAAAGCTGTGAGGTTGGTTAGGGTGTAAGAGAATGACTGTCTCAGGATCACTCAGGGATCTTCATAACTGATCAAGAAAAGCCTAGGTCTCTACACCCTCTATCAGGAGTTTCCCGTGGTAGAATTCTCATCAGAATCAGTGCATTTTGTCTTGTCACTTGGGCATCAACAACTAATTTTAAAATTTGCATTTGTCATTGATGCCCAAGTGACCAGACAAGAATTCTTGGTGTGGCTCTTGATGGAAGAAGCAATGTGGCAGCAATACATGCTTTCTTGCAAATAAAATCCCATTGTATGTGGTGCTAGTGAGCAGTGGTTCTGTATCTTTAGAACTGAACATTGGAGTGCCTACAAAAGTTTCACATAGAATTAGTTCTGGGTATTTTTTCCTGCAAAAGGTAATAATTTTAACGTTTATCCGATCCTTTTCAGTTTTGCTTTCTTTATATGTGGCTCTCAGTATTGTATAAACTTAGTCACGTCTTAACCTCTTTTCCCCATCTGCGCGTGTGAACTAGACTCACCTTGCTCCACACCATAAGCTGTGGTGTGGGAAATAGCCATTATTGGTAACAGCTGCTTGAGAAAGTCTGAGAACAGTGGGGAAGCATGCCATTGGGCCATGGTTCTGAAGGCAGCCATGCTCTAGATTACATTTCAGGAGCCACTCCTAGGCATTTTCAGTAGCACTGCCCATTCCTGCCAGCTGCTCCCCCCCCCTTTCCTCTGAGCATGGTCAGTCAAGCATGCTAATTTTCCAGCAGAAGTGTTGTCATAATTAGGCAGCTTGTCTGAGGGTTTAGTGGTACTTAACCAGATGTGAAAAGGCTGGTCCCCTGGTCCTGGCTTGCTCACAGGAGCTTTTGCCAGATGCCTTGTCACTGATGTTCACGCTGCCCGTAATGGGCTGCCAAGCTCCCTTTCCCACTGCTTGCCTCTCCTTTTATGCTAAGCATGCATCTGAAAACTTTGTCCACAACCCTCTTATTTGGTTGCCTTCTTAATAAATTTGAAACAACTAGAAAACGGGGCCTGTGTGAGGAGGTTGGAAATCCCTTGTACAAAGCAGGAGACAAATTTAGGTAGGAAGAATGATAGAAGCACGCTTTTACTAATAGAGAACTACTTTCATAGAGCGGTATATGAAAGTATATGAGGCAGGGCCATAGTTCTGTGGTAGAGCATCTGTTTTGTGGCCAGAAGGACCCAGGTTCAATGTCTAGCATCTCCATGTAGGTCTGGGAGTGTTCCCTGTCTGAAACCCTGGAGGGCTGCTTTTCAGACAGACCCACATTTCCTTCTGAGCAACCTTTTGGCGGGTGGGACCAGAGGCAAAAGTGGGTAGAGCAACACCCCTCCCCCTGTATCCTCCACCCAAGCAAACATGAGGCATTATTGTAGTCCAAGGATATTCTGCTCAGCCAGAATTGTTCAAGGAGGCCACAGAGCAGGGCTGGTGAGGGTTGTGGCCTTGGGACAGAGGGCGTGGCTGAGGAGGAACTATGACCTGAGGAGAAACTCAAGATCCAGATAGAGAGGCATTTGGCCCCTGGGCCTGAACAGAGGAGGATTTATGGCAGCCCTACAGGTTCCTCCGCACTGGACACTGAACCTAGGGGGTTCTGAAGGGCATTGCAACGATGACATAGTGAATTAAGCAGAATGGAAGGTGAGAGGTGGGGGGCACTGAATTTTGACCTTGTACCAGGCTCTGCTGAAAGATTGAAAGAGCAAAGTCTGCCCCTGGCCTGAGGTTCCCCACCCCTAGTGTTAAGCAGAGTTTAGTTAGTCAGGGCGACTCATATTTTCATAACAAGTGTGCCGCAAAAGTACTTTGGCACAGAAGCCACGAGCTACACACTGCCTTGTCATGCTGGGGTGGGAGAAGTGAGGCCAAAATTTGACACACACGCATACACCCTTGCATCGCCTTCCCAAAGCCATGAAAGTGCTAACTGGGCTTTAGAAAGGCGGTGGAAGGACTCTAGAACCCTGTCAGAGCAATCATGCCTCCGTCCCAAAGCCCATCTCCTTCATTATCCTGCTTTGGGAAGGTGGCACAAGGGCTGAGGGGCGTCACACGTTGCTGAGAGATGCGTGTGGTCCTTGGGCCATGCATTGGACCACCCAGAGCTAGATGGACCAAGGGTCTGACTTTCTAGAAGGCTGCATACTCATTACTGTTTACTGTGGCTCCAGTGTGCTCCTACCACTGGCCTTTGAAGCCAAGTGCACCTGATGTCGGCCACAATCTATGTGTATCCTCTCTGTAGGGGACCGGGACCCACAACTTGGCTTTGTTTTAAGCTGCTTAGCCTAAGGCAGCTTCCTATGTTCCTATATATATTTTGGAGAAGGGTGTAAACACCTTTTGTAGTAGTAGTCTGTCGCCAGAGATAGGACATCTCTGATTTGTATGACGCTCCCCTGTTTAGCCAGTCCTGTGTTTAGGCCCAATTCATATGGTCAGTTGAGGTCACAGTGGCTGGCTTCCTCTGACAAGCACAGCATTCATTTCATAAAGAACAATAGCTGATTTGTAATGACTTTTCATACAAGTAAGTATCCTATGATAATTACAGTTACACATGGTAAACAGGGTGGTGAGCCAATCCTGTCATTCTAGTATTGAATTCCTTTCCTGACAGAAGCGTCTCCTGATGCATCTGAGGGGTGTGCCGGATCTAGCTGGTGGGAAATAGGGTAATTTGCTATCAGTAATTTTATACCTCTTCTCCTGGTAATGAGAGACTAGCTTTAACTTTGGTATAGAATATTATGAAACAGCCCCCAGATTTTCCAAGCAATGCATTTAAATCAACTTCAACTAGGTGTAAATTGGGCACATACTCAACATCAGCTAGCATAAAAACTTTGAGACACTTTAATTACTCCTTGCACAATCCAGGGTAGTTAAAGAGTGAGAAAATAACGGATTTCTCCCCACTTCTCAATGCATGCTGATGGATGGATTCTAAATGGCTGGCTACTACATAGATTGCACCCTAGGTTAAATGCATAAGTCTGAGATTTCATTATTTTTTCACAAGAAGCGTAGGTTGCGAGTGTCTGGTTTTGTTTTGAAGCATTGATCCAGGTTACCTTAGTATCAGGATACTCCTTGGGGGTCCAGTTGGGCGTGTTGCACACGTTCTCGCACAAAAAGTCTCTGCTAACTAGAGAATGAGCACTTGTTTTTCAGGGAATTTCTGCATTTTATGAGTACTAAAGGGGGGTGAAATTTGGTGTGCCTTGGTTTCTGAAATACCTGAATGTTCAACCTAGAGGGAGCTCTGTTACACAGAGAAGATTAACTGCTATTCACACAGCAGTTGCTTTTACAGTATCCAATTATTACTGTTGTTATTTAAAAAAATTATGCGGCTTTTCAGCCAACCCCCGCCCCATAGCCCCCTTTGCAGATGGATAATATGCTAGCTACAAAATCTTTCTTGGTTCCTCTCATTCTTCCATTTTGTTATATTATTGGAATGTCAGCATGTCATCCATAATGTTACAAAGTAGTGTTTTCTGATAGTTTTCTTGGGTCATGGTTTGTAGCAGCCATGGCTAGTAATAAAGGGTGACCCCTGAAGCTTCTGGCACAGCAGAGCTGCCGTTATCCCAAGTGCAGCACTTTAGCGTTGCCTTCAGGAGTGAACGGAAGCTGTTCACTTATATGGGAGAAAGGGAAAAAGTGCACTTTGGGGTTTGTCCTGTGCTATACCTGAGCCTCATGCTCCGTTTTCTGGGTCAGAGGTCAGGTGCCCTTTAGTTTCTTCCAAAGTACAACCTATTTGTCTTGTCTTGCCTTGAGTTTCTTCCAAAGCACAACCTATTTGTCTTGTCCCATAAAACTTAGTGGAAGCCATTATAAACTGAAGCACTGTTTCCATAGCCCTAGCCCACCATCACAGTCCTGTGCTGAATTCTATTTCTGCTTAGAGTTACATTCCAGAGTGAGATTCTCCTCTTTTGGTGTAATAATTAGGATCAAGCAAGTAGGGATGAGGATGCTAGCTTCACTGTTTCCTTCAGATGTGAAGATATGAAGTGGGAAGCCTGGTACTCGTAGGAGCTCTGCATGTGAGTTTCAGTGGACAGGGGTGGAAGAATGGAAATTCATTGATCACCAGAAGCATGCTGGCACCTTCTCCCTGCAGCTCCTGGACCTGCCTCCAGGTGAGAGAAATAGAATGTTGTTCCACTTTCCCAATGGTTAGTTATTGGGCCACTTCACTGTCAGGTGTGATAGGCACATGTCGTCCCCAAGTGTAGCATTTTGCATTTCCCATAGAGACAGAATGACTGCCATTATCTCAGGGTGCGTCCAGAAGAGAACTCTTATGTGCAGTTGAAACATCACTCTTAGGACCCACCTTGTTTTTGTGATTGTAATAATTTTAAACTGTTCTTAATATTGCATTTTAAATGGTTGTAACTTATCCTGGGATCTTAAGGTGAAGGGAGGATAAGTAGGAGTAGCAGCAGCAGCATATTTTAAAAGCCCAGTTAATTTCAGATACAGTTAACAGTGGGATAAGAGATGATATTATAATAGAGCAAGTTGGCATTTTGCAGAAACATAATCAATTGCCTTTAATTCTCAATATATTAGCCATTAACTCAGTTTCACGTATAGGGTATGTTCTAGCTTTGTAAGCTCTAGTTGGGTAGGAGGGACAGGCTAGGGTGGGCAATGTTGATTTTGAAAACATTGTTGAAGGGCAACAGAGGCCTTCAAATTCCCCAGAGCTATCTTTGAAAGTTGTGTTTTTCTGTTTCTGCTACAACAGGAAGTTAAATATATAAATCATTATTCAGGCATCTGTTCAAAGTTTGTCTGACTTGCTGAATTTCTAATCAGACAAAAATCAGAAAATGAAAAAGAAGAAAAAAGGACAACACAAATTTTATTTTTTATTTTTTTCTCTTGCCCGACTAGCAAAGTACTGCTACGGCTGCAGCTGCACATACCTCTTGTACTCCTTGCCTCTCCACATACACCCATTCCCACCCCTCCCACATGGAGCCGTAGGCCTTTCCTAAGCTGCTTGGCGTGGTCTCACTTTCTTCAGCAACATTCTAACTTCTAAGAGGCTTAATAGCTAGGGAGATTTGGAGGGGAGTGAAAAGGTGGGGGGTTCTCTCTCTTTTTCAGCCCTGGCTTTAAGGAGTTTATTTTCTTAAGCTTATTGGGAAGAATATCGAGTGGACTAGTAAGGAGGTTGTGACGGGCAGGCATTTTCCAGGATTTGGGAATGTTAAATGCACATGCTGCATTGTGGGCAGTTTTCTTCAAAAATTTCCTGGGGAGTTTCTACCACTTCTCGCAGCTTATTTGTTCACTTAGCTCATTTCTGAAGCCAGGTTGATTGCCAGTGAAATTAACTTTCTGTCCTCATTGTGTAGGGTGGGGTGGTGACAGAAATTACCTCAAAAAGAAAAGTATAAACCGTGTCACATAAAATGAAGGAGAGCCAGGATAGTGACAGTACAAAGAAATGACAGGACAAAGAATGCCCCTCTAGGGTGAGGGGACTTCTTATTGTGAAACTTCCCCAACTTGATGCCTTCCAGATGTTTTCAACTACAGCTCCCATCAGTCCCAGCCAGCATGGTAAGGGATGACTGAAATTGTAGTCCTAAACATCTAGAGGGTTCTGATTGTGAAAGGCTGTTGCAGTGGAATGAACCACTGTTGTTACTTTTAACTTGCTTTGTGTATGCTGCTCTGAAAATGTGTTTTCATTAGAGGATGGGATATACATTCATAAAATGAAATAAGTGATTGCCCATTACAATGAGATATTCAGAGAACCCTGGGACTCAGTTTGTTTACCAACCCTGAGTGCATTGTGGCAATGCCAAGAAGGAACAAAAGTAAGATGGCAAAATTTGGGTCACACTCTGTCACAAGACAGGTCTTCCCTTGATTATCTTACACGAGCTCTTAAGTCTGTTGGCATCCTCTGTATTGTGTTAAAAGGTAGTTCACTTTATTATATTATTGGGCAGTGTCCAGGTAAGTCATTTGTGTAGCCAGGTAACTAACATATGGATGCTCAGCTCTGAGGGATGACAAATAATTTGGTCCAAGGCAGCTCTTTTATGGGATCTTACAATTAGCAATTAAAGCATAAAAAATAGTTCCAGGCAGCAACTGCTAAATAAACGCTTGTCACTACTGCTGACTGGGGCTGCTTTATTTCCCTGTGTGTTTCCGCCTCTCTGTATAACTTACGGTGCTGTAAATGCACAGCAGCTGTTAATATGATTCTGTCGATACATTTACCATGGTGATTTGGCAGTATTTGGCGACTGTGTGAAGAAATCACTCACTGGTTGGAAGGCAAGAAAGACAAGCTGTCAATATCTCAGAAGAAATGCTAATAACCCTGGTGACAAATTGTCCCAGAAAGTCTCGAAGGGTTAAAAAAGAGAGAGCATTTCCAGAAACGAGGATTCTTGTTTTTGCTCAAGTGAAGAGAACTCATCTCTCCTAACGCTGCTACCAACTGCTCTCTTGCTCTAGTTACTGGTTGTTTTACTAAATAAATATTCATGGGCTTGTGTGAGTTGACTTAGACATGCTACTATATAGATTAAAGTGTGAGGGAGAGGAGATTCCTTGCAATGTGCTTCTGTCTGATTTGGAGCAATTCCTGATTCCCATTGCAGCCCCACACCCTCATCCTGCATCCAATACCACGGAAGAAGCTGCCACAACCCACTCACCCTAGGAAAGTCTTGCCGAGGAGTTGTCTGCAAGGGGGACAAGGGAGTCCCCTTTTTCTGATCTTCCATTCATTCTATGGATCTCAGGATTCAGCCCTTGATGTGAAGTGAACATTTCACACAATGAATCATTTATTACTGTTTTTCGACCCCCAAAAGAGCCCTTTAGACAAGCCTCAGATGAAACAAGGGTTCCTCTCCTCTCATTCCACATTCCACCTGCGGAGGCTAATAAGTTGTTGTTTTTTAATAGGGTTCCCAGATAACTTCTGTTTAAATGTTTCTTGGAAAATAACAGTAAATCAAATTACCACCCTTCACAATTTAATCACATGACTCAGGGTTTTTAAAAGAAGTTTGTATCAGCATGAAATCAAAGAGGACAAAGGCTTTGTTTCTCAAATTTCTGCTCCTTAAGTTTGGTGGAGAAAAACCTGAAAATGTGACCATAGGGCACAATAAAAATTAATAAACCAAAAGCAAAATGTCATTATTCTTAAACCACTCCAGCCTCTAAAGAAGTAAGGAGCCCTTAGGAGAGATGAAACATGTATTTTACAAATACCCTGAGCCCTGGCAACATACACAGTGCCTAAGTTGCAAATGAAAATATGAAAAATACATGATCACTGCTTTAATGTGTGCTGCATGCTTTCGAAATTGGAGATCCATCTGGCTCCCACATCTCTGATTTAGGAGTTTAGGATGTTTAGCAAGGTTTTAAGAAAACTTAGGAAGGAAAGAAACCACTTCAGAAGGTGAAGGTCCCTTAGGCTTTCTTAGTACAGGCATTTCCCCACTTATGCACGATTGACTTTTGTGTGTGGTGCCAGGAAATAAATAAATTAAATAAATAAATAAATAAATAAATAAATAAATATATTCAAACCTGGGAATGATAGGAGAGAGCTGGAAAGTTCTTGTTGCTCATGAGACCCTCCCCAGAGGCCGAGGAGGATGTCAGTGAGCCAAAAGTGCAGAAATAAAGATTTTAAAGGCTTTTTTTTTAAAAAAAAAAGAATTTATGGGCTCCAAAATGGCGCATGGGAGCTCTCGCTGATGTTGCGCTATCCCACTCAACAGCTGTTGGGAGGGAAGCTGTGTTGCAGCGGGCTCGGTCACACGGTTCCCTACATTTTCTCGCACTCTGGAGGCAAAGGTACAGTATAAAAGAAAAGGGCATTTCTGATGCCTCTTAAATCACCCTAGTTATCTGCTTTGACAAGGCTCCCCACTTACATGCATTTTGCTTATATGCACGGGCAGGGGTGTTGGGCATTCTAGAAAGTATCCAGATTGGGAAAGGATGCTGTAGCTCTCCTAGCCTTGCTTGTCTAGAAGCTTCTGTGACCATGCTCGTTCCCTGTGTCTTTGCATGTCCAAACCTTTGACAGGTCTGATAAAACATACAGGTTTTTAATGAATGGTTTATTTCCTCTCATTTCCTCTTCCATGTGCAAATGTTCAATGTTCCTTTTCATCTGAGGGAATATCTAAGCATGAAAGGGTGCTGGTTCCACTGAGCCTGTCTCAGCCCCTTAACTGTGTTTATTGATGTACTCATTGTTCTATTAGCATTTTAGTGTTTTTGCAATCATGGCGATAAACAGATCCATAACTGTATCCTGCGGGTGTAGCTGCCCATGTACATTTAGATGCTGGTGAGACCTCCATACAGAAAGTGTCTCCAGATGTGCCTCCTTGGCAGTGTGATACCAACATGCAGCGTCCCTTGCAACCAGTGGCTAGGGGGAAACTGCAGGGTACTGGGGCAGGGAATAGGAACAAACTTTATCCCCCCCCAAAAGTGCTGGAAAGCGCCAGATTTTGCTGATATTAAGTTATAATTCAAGGCAGTGAACATGTGCTCTGCTGGCAGCAATAAAGATTCAAATCATAAAGTTTTACAGTGGAACGGTTTCTGTAAAAGCATCGTTACAAAGTGGGAACCGTGCCTTTAATTCTTATGACATATGGGACCGCCTGCTTCATTTTGGTCTCAGCACTGTTTAGTGAATCGGTTGGGGTGGTGCAATGGGGGGCGTCTCTGTAACTGAAGTCAGGTTTCTTTTCCACCACCCTCCCCCTTTTCCCTGGTAACTCAAGTTCTTTGAGAGGTGCTAAAGGCCGCGCTACAGAAGTTACTATATCTTCACGATTTAAACATTTTCAAAACACAGGCGTTTGGGGATTTTAAGGGTGGGATTTTCTTAGGTGTTTTTGACTTCACCACCAATTAGAATAGATTTCATTTCTCTCCATAAAGAAAACAGCTTTTTTTTTGTCTTTGTGGTATTGTCTTAATCACCACTGTCTTTTGTGTGTCTACTCCAGAGCATAGGTTCTCAAAATCAAGAAATCAACTGTAATTTTGTACATACCCCTCCCACACCACATGCACTGGGACAAAGAAGCATGGTTGGTCTCATATTTTTTCTACCTTTGGGATATTGTTTCTGGTGTGGGAAAAGCAGATGAAAGGAAAGTGCATAGTGTGTCTCATAGGTCTCTGCCAAATTTTAAGCCCCTTGGGATGGAGGGTTCTCAGGATAGGTCCATTGAGCATCAACCATTGCTATTAATGTGGAAGGAATTTACAGTCCACCTTCTTATATTGCACTGATTGGAAGGGGGAGGGGTGTGATGGACTATGAATTGCCATGTAGACCCTTACTGGGAAGGATGGTGGAGGAATTCCCATCTCTTGTAGCATCTCTTCATATCTCCCAGCTTCAGAGTGCAAGTAGATTTAAAAGACTACTGTAGTACCATTAATATTTCGTGTAGGATATATTTTGAACACACTGTGACTAGCATTTGGCCCACAATAACTATTAATATCAATAAAATGCAGTGTGTGGAGGTGCATTTATGGGCTTCGTTGTGTCTCAGGTATTGTTGGAAGCAAGGATGCAAGCTGAAGGTTGTGACTCTGAACCCCCTGCTGTGAGTTTGGTATTGACCTATTTGGAGGTAGCATTCTGGCCCAGAGGTAGACCACAGCATTCCCCCCCCCCCCCATAATTGCACAAAGTAATAGGGTGCATCTGTTGGCTTGTGCACATGAAAATTCATCAGGTTGCTTACACATAATGAGAGAAAGGTCACATTGGAGTGAAAAATATGATATGGGGCCACTTTTCTGTCCAAAAGCCATATTGTGCTGACCTGCCCCATGAAGTATTTGGTGTCATGATATTTTGACTTTTCTTTGGGGCAGGATCTCTTTTGCCACTAGAAATGTAGCTTCTGCGCCCCCTAAGGAGTTATGCGGTACACTGCTGCACAGGGTATAGGAATGATATCAGCCATATGTATGAACATTTCAGTTGGGTCATCATCATCTGAAATATTAATGACTGAATTTCAGGATAGAAGATTAATACATTTAGGTTTCAGGGAAGAAATATCCTTCAAAACCAATGAATAGTTGCTGACAGGGCAGTGGTAGGCAATTTAATCTGTGCCTAGGATACTGGACAGACAGGTTCTAAAACAGCCAAAAACTGTTATTTCCAAATGGAAACAGGAACAGGTTGGGTGTGGTGGGCTAAATGCTAGAGCCAATATATTTCTAGAGCAGAAATTGGTAGTTAAATTAAATTGCCTGTGAAATTGCCACCTAATCATTTATATCTCGCTCTTCCTTCAAGAATCTTGTGATGCAGATTAAGAGTTTTCCCAGTTTGAGGTAGTTTAGACAGAGGCTTGAATACTCAAGCTTATGCAGGGAGCTGAATAAGGATTTGAACCCAGGTCTGACTGGACCAAATACAATTGTCTATCCAGTGTGCCAAGCTTGCTGTCATCGATCAGACACAGGTGACAGATGAAGTAGTTAGAGATGAATAATATATTTTTAATTTCAGTACTTACTTTGTCTGTGTTTATCTTGTGTTGAAGCACTGACTTACAGGGCAATCCTAGCCAAACATATTCAGAAGTAAGTGTTACTGAATTCTGTGGAATTTATTCCCAGGTAAGTGGGGCTAGGACTGCAAATGAAGCTGTACTTGGTTTGCATGTTTGATGGTTTCTGTTTAAGGCTAGGGGTTCGCAAAACTTCTATGAGTTAAACCTGGAATTCTGAAGAGTAGTTCTTTAGTAGAGCCTGAACAGAGCCTTCCTTACACAATATGGGGATGGGTGCTCTGGGAATAGCTTCTGAGCAATTGCTCCCTACAGAGTCTATGACTGTAGAGCAACCATAGTGATGGTGCACTAAAATTACATAACTCTCATTGGCTTTGAAGTAAAGAGAAAAAAGTATGAATTTACCACTTGCTTAGGTCTAAGGATGCTCTTTTGCCATTAGTTATTGACTGTTTACATGTCACACACTAAGCTAGGATTGGCTTGCTAGGCTATTTTTGGCTTGTGAGGGTGCAGTGAGGATGGCTCAACTCTATGAGGGCCGCATGCCAGCGGTGGGTATAGCCAAAGCTGCCAGTGCACACTAATGCACAGATGTACACACTTTCATTGCACATACAACCCACATTCTCTCTCTCACTCACTAACCCACCCACCCACCCACCCCCCATGATTTTCCAGTGATCAGCAGAGAAGCAGGGGAACAGAGGTTCCATTTCTTCTAGCCCAGTGCTGGAATGAGATCAGTCTCCAAAGAGGATGAGCGACAGCACATCTTGGGTTTGTGTGCTTTCCAGTTCTCTTTCTCTGGCACAGTTGCAGGGAGAAGGTAAAAAACTTCCACTTCCATTTTACATTGACCATAATTTAGTGTTGCATCCAAATCCTAAATTGTGGTTAGTCTTATCTAGGGTTTGATGAAACAAAACAAATTCATAAGGTGGAGCTTAACTTTGACTTGTTTAAGCAAACCATACTTAAGGTTAACCACAGTTTGTCTGGTCTTGGGCATCATTACCAGTTGCAGGAAAGCAAAAACTTTTGAACTCTTCCCACATCTGCACTGTAGGAAGATCACTGGCTTGTCCTTGTAACACTAAACCATGGTTTACCATTTCATGCTAACACGGCCATTATGTCTGTCAGTGCAGCTGTCAAACATTTTATTGGATTTTTGTGACAGTGCAGCTGAGTATCCCTATGTACACATGTTATGGCCCAAATCAGATTATGGTGTGCAGAAACCAGGCACTACTGAACTTCTCCTAATGTGTTCTGCAACAGTCAGAAAAGTGTCTGACTGGATTTGCAGGACTCAGCAAGGGATGGTATGGTACTGCTTCCTTGGAGGAACAGATCGATAACAGAGGCTGGTGATACATGAGGGAAGTTAGGGATGGATAATCCGCTGAATTTACATGACCCTGACTGGCCTGTGAAAGGCTGCAGTTTTGTTGGGCAATTTTCAATTTACTTGCTGCCCATTGTATTTTAAAATTGCCACAAGAATAGTTTGGGTGCTTGGCAGGGAAGCTGACTTTTGTGGTTCAAAGGAGGCATATATACACTTCAGAAAGGAATAGAGTTCCTAACTATAAGAGGTTTGTGTGTGGCTGATCTAGCACATTCCCATTCTTGCCAAATTCCTGGAAGGTCCCGTTGTTTTTGTGCCTTTATTGCAATTACATTGCATTGCTTGTTGTTTCTTATGGCCCTTTGAATCTTTCTTTTAGGATTATACCACCTGCTCCTCCAGCTTTGTCATTTGTATGTGTTAATGTGGATACTGGTTTAAAATACACACCAGAAGAGTTAATATTGAAGACATGCTTCTTTGTTGTCCGTCAGTCCTAATGGCAAACTCAGGTGGGGAACGCTGACAGGACTGGAGCCAAAAGGGGGCCATGGAGCAGGAGAAGGATATATGGTGCAGGTGCTAATAGCATGCTTGGGGAACCCACAAGGTTACCATAACTTCAAAAATATTTTAAAAGTCAGACCTAAGAGTTCAACATCGCCTTCTGCAAGGTCTTAATGAGCACTGAGCATGCTCAGTAGCCATGGAGTGCTGAATGTCAGTTGGAAAAGGAAAGGAGAGGGGGAGAGGGAATGGACTGGAGTATCCTGAAGTATGGCATGGCTGACTGGCAATCTGCACAGTAGTACTGCTGTTAGGAGGTGAGGAAAAGTCCAATAGAAGATATGCTACAATAGAGGATACCCTGCAACATTCAGTGTAGGCCCCGTTTGTTTACTTCAAAACCTGCAGTTGGTGACACAGTATGGATAACATGATGCTGAAATTATGTGCAGTAAACATTTCCGTATACAGTACTGATACAGGACTGCACTAAGCTGTTCTCATGTTACAAAATCAAATAAAAAACCCTCCGTTCCACATTAAAGTAAGAGACCATTTGGAAGGGGTTAAGTCCCTTCCTCACCTTACCTCACCTTGCTTAATGTCTGAAGGAGAAGTTTTGGATTTGCCCCTCCCCCTCCTTAGCAGCTGGTCAGTTTATGAAGTAGATAGAAGGAGACAATAAAGTTGGTGTCAAAAAGCTTGAGGTGATTCTGTCTGCATCATTTTGAAGAAAGAAAGAAAGAAAGAAAGAAAGAAAGAAAGAAAGAAAGAAAGAAAGAAAGAAAAAGACTACCTTCAAAATGGGCAAGTCACATTTTGGACTGTTCAGTAGCTTTTAGCACAGACATGTATAAATTACTTGTGTGCAGTGTCACTGGAGATCTCTTTCCTATCTGGGGCTTTTTAAAAATATAATGACAAAGTAATAAAAAAACTAATTAAAAAGGGCCTCGGCCAATAAGGAACTTCACAATGACAAAGCAGCACATGTGCCTGCTTAAAACATTTTTATTTAGGCAAGCCTATCCAGTCATGTAGATGTTAGTGTGTTTTGGTGTTTTTCACTGTTAATTCTAATTACCTTTAGATGTTTTTAAATGTTCTAAACTGTTTTTATTGATAATGTTAGTATTTATTGCAAACCACTTAGAGGCTTTTCTACAAGCAAGTGGTATATAAATTCTGTTAAATAAATAATACATGAAGGAAGTGCTGCGATAATTCTGTGCATGCACACTGGAGAACGAAAATACAAATGGATGCAAGATGGCATTTTCCACTTTTTGTGAGAGCATGTACACAAGTCCTTTAAAAAATGTACATCATGTTTAAAATAAGATGTAAAATGCGTAAACACTTGTGAGTATATTATTATTGTCCGAATGACCTACATGCCTACATACATTTTGGGCCTACTCAAGGCCCAAGTTCTTGTCACTGTTTCCTGAGAGAGAGGGAGAGAGTACCTGCTGTTTCCAGCTTTACGTAAAGTATAGAACTCCCTCCATGTTTATCTACTTAAGAAATTAGGCTTCTCAACCTTTGCAATAAAACTATCTCACCCCCCCCCGTCCCCCCTCAGATTCATTTGTTGTCATCACAGTGGTACCCTCCTTACTGTGTTTTAATTCCAGTCTCTAATCTCAGCGCTTCTGTGATAAATTAATTGTAATGATAGAGGCCACAGTTACGAGGGTTGCTCCGCTTGCTTGTAATCTGAGCGACAGGTTTAGGGCCTGCTTTATTTAAGATGCAAGGGTAATTACATGGGAGTTCGCATATGCAGGCAGAGAGATATGATTCATTCTCCCGGCGACGGCCATGACACAGCTGTTTGTCGGATAAAATAGCGGAGCCGTGTTGTTACAAAATGTTCTCCTTATTATACCTCATTAAAAACAAGGCTGCGATAAGTCAGTCCTGGCAATGAATAAAACGTATTGCCCCCTGTAAAAGCTGATAGGAAAAATGGGGCTCACCCAAGCAGTATCGGGTCATTTCTTTATTTTTGAGACCTCTCCCATTCTCTTTACTTTATCCCTCTTTCTGTACTTTTGAGGCCGCCAAAGAGATATTATTTCCCCCCACTTTGTCACCCATTGATTTTGTTCCCTCTCTTGTGCTACCTTGCTTTTTCCCAGTGTTAACTGACAAATACAGAAAGCAGCCAGAAGCAATTAGCAAAGACTTTTGCCAAGAACAAAAGAAGGGATTTGTTCTTCTCAGCCCAACATAAGTTGTTCCTCTTCACCTTTATCAAGAGCTACAGGCATCTGGAAAGGTAAAGATCTTTATGGGGCTTGACTCTTTCAAAAGCAGGTTGAAAAAGAAAAAGACCCTTCCTTAAAGGGAAGAGAAAATATCCCCTCTATTCTCTTTCCCTGCCCCCCCCCCACCTTCCCAGCTTCCTTTTTTTGCTTTTCATTTTTAATAGCCTTAAGTTTAAAGTGTTGTGGGTTTCCCTCCTCTCTGTTCTTTGTTACTCTGAAAGAAAACAAAAAAGTTGAAACAATAAAAAGGCAATGTGGAAAAAAGTGAGTGACTTCTGAGAATGGCATCAGGGTGAGCTGTCGAGGAAAGGGCTCTCTGAACTGGCTTGCTGGAGCAGCTGCATCAATCCTGCATCTGCCACAGTTCCTGGGTGCTGGCGTTCAAAGAATGGCTTTGGTTTGTATGTGCTTGGATTTATTTTCGAATACACACTTTAAAGTATTGTGCTCTGCTGGGCTGCCCAGGATTTGGATTAATTATTAATTTCTTTGTCACTTTTCTGGCCTAAGGGTGCTTTTTAGGCTTGATTTTTACTGATGGGAAAAATCAGATCTGTAAGGCTGAAAATCCTCTTCATTCTTCTCAACCTTTTCTAACATCGCCTAGAACAGGGATAGTCAATGTGGTGCCCCATCATTCCTGGCCTTTTGCTATGTTGGTTGGAGCTGAGTTGGGAGTCCAACATTTGGAAGGCTATTTTTTCCCTGTAACCTGCACCAAAAAAGTGAGCAGTACCTGTCTGTACTGAGGAAAACTGAGGCCCATGCTTACTTAGTATTTGATCTAGCCAGAACTGCTTGCAAGGTATTTCAGTTTATACAAATGTAAAGGAAGGGGGTGGAAGCACTTAATTGGTCAGTCAGCTAATTAACCCCGGATTATCTATAATGTTCTTAGGAACCTTGCTACACAATGAATGGCCCCCAAAATTTATTACCTTAATGCAAAGAGGACATAGCTTAATTGCGACAGAAATTAAAAAGAATAATCTGTAGAAACTGGTTTATGATGCATGGTACCTCCTGTAACAGCAGCAGCAGAGTAGTAGTAGTAGTTGTTACTATTATTTTTTCAATGCTTTTTCCAGAAAATAACATATTAGAAAAGCATAATACAAAAAGAAGGGAAGGAGCAAAAAGTTGTGCAAAACTCAGGAAAATTAACGATACATAGTAATACACAAGTGATTTTTATGTAATCCTACCCAAATAGATACCAAGATTATTAAGTTTATAGCAAAGAAGCTTAAGGCAGTATACATCACTCTCTTCCATTTTATCTTCACACTATCTCTGAGAATTTAGGCAGAGAGGTAACAACAGCCTTAAGTTTGTCTGCGGATTTCATGGCTGAATGGGGATTTGAGCCTAGGTCTCCGCCTCTAACCACCTTACCACACAGGCTCACATAACTGTGATTAGGGCTGGGTGATACTGGGTTTTCAGCATCGTGGTGTATTGCCAGCCAGTCATCTGCGTTTGGCGATATACCGCGATGCTGAAAAAACCTGCAATGGCCCCAGCTTGTGAGATGCCAGGTGAAACTGCTGCAGCTTTCATCGTGGAAGCTGAGATGCTTTCATCTAGCACATCGTGGGCTGTGGCCAATGCAGCTGGCCCAGCCTGCTGCTCAGCCAGGGGGCAGAAAGGCTCCTGCCTCCAGCTGAGCGAGCCTTGAGGCCCCTGCCGCTCATGCTGGAGCAGCAAGGACCTTGGGGCTCTTTGGCCAAGTTCCCTCTGCCTTCACTTGTATGGGGGGGTGGGGTGCGCGAGTTACCTTGCCAGCTTGCCCCCCACTCCCTGAAGACGGACTAAGCGACAGTAGCCAAGTACACAGAGCCTGCCTTCACTTTCACACGTGTAGGTGCGCTGTCTCTTTCCTCTCATGGGGGGTCATTCACCCCAGGAGGAATGACACAGCCCACCCTCCTGGGAGAAGTTCGTAAGGCACGGGGTGCCTTGCAGAGAGGGGCTGTTGGAGGCTGCTGCCCAGTGCTGGCCCACCAGCAGCAGCCAAGAGCCCCTACACCACCTGGCTGCCTTCCACCAGCGCTGATTCAGCTTGCTTCTCCCTCTGCTGGGGCAGAATGCGATGGTGCTGGTATGTCACTGGTAAAACTGCCGCCATTTGAGTCACTCTGCCTCCAGCTCCCATCTAGTTTGTTTATCCCTCAGTGCGCTGGGCGCTGGAGGCAGAGGGACTCAAGTGCGGTGACATTTTCACCAGTGATATACCGCTGAGTGAAGCTGTCATTGTGGTCTGCCCCCACATACCGGTCCTGGGCGATATATTGATATATCACCCATGCCTAACTGTGATAAAAGTTTCTTCCTACTTCTGTGTTTCCCGTGATCCCAGAACAGCTAGTTGCTGTGGCAACAGTATCTTTATTTGGTGCAGAGAACCCCAACCTGACATGGTGGCAACAGGTGCCAGGTTGGTGGTGCTCATTTATTTTTTCGGGGCATTTTGTTTGGAATTTTTTGGAAATGGCAAGCACTTTCTTCACCTGTGGAGGGGTTTTACTGAGTGTGTGTGTGTGTGTGTTTGTGTGTGTGGTATGGAAGTGAGAGAGTGAGATGGACATGAGGAGAGAGAAAGGAAAAAATACACGCAGGGTTCCTGTTCCCGGACCCTGCTTGTCTCAGTGAAGTGCGCATAAGCGCTCCCTCATTCTGCCCTCTTCCATGTCCAAAAGGACCCGTGAGCCTCCAATCACGCGTCAGTATTGTATATGTAAAGTGCTTGTGTGTGAACGATGCATGTGTGCCTGTGGTGCTGTATATACAAGAGAGGGTAAGTGTGGTGTGACCACCCCGATTATTTTTCCTGGCACTGGGGTATGTTCCATGTTGTTATTAGACAGCAACTGTGTGTGTGTGTGTGTGTGTGTGTGTGCGTGTGTGTGTAAATCAATATTGTGTGATTTCCATAGTCAGGACCAACAGGACATAGGTGACTTCCTACAGCAAATATGAGGTTGCCTTGGGTAGGGGGAGTTTGTTGGGGAAACAGCAATGACTGCACTCCCCCTAATTGTGTGGTATGTCATGCCCCTATAGCAGCCATTTTGTGTAATGCCATGCCCTCACAGCAGCCATTTTGTGACTGGCACCACAGCACTTTGTCAAAATTTGAAATGTGCCCGTTGGTCTAGGATGATGGCTGGCATCGAGCCAAGCTGTGGCATAGATCTGCCACAATGATGTGTGTATCAAGTCTGAGTCCATGTTATGTGAATTTTGTTCTGCTGATCATTGCTCTAGACCAGATGCTTCATTATTTGTGGTGTGTCTTGAGGGTTTTACTTAGGCAGCGACTTCTATTGTACCTCTTCGTAGCTGAACTGTAGATTTGCTTCCTGTTACTACAATGTGTTTTGAGCTCCTGTTGCAGTTTAGTAGCACCCCATAGCTTATTAGCAGGCGGTAGGGTGGCCATATGAAAGAGAGGGCAGGGCTCCTGCACCTTTAGTAGTTACATAGAAGAGGGAATTGTGGCAGATGTAGCTTCCGTGGCATTAAATCTGCTGAAATTCTCTCTTTAGCTACACAACTGTTCAAGATGCAAAAGCCTTCCCCTCTTTACTTTTGGGCATTGTAGCAAGTGGATTTTTAAACGTAACTGTGTGAGTTTGCTTTTACTGGCCAAGTAGAGGTTTCACAATTCAAACCTGAATGAACTTCCCGAGTACTTTCCTTAGGGCATTTTTAGCAAATTTGTAAGGGAAAGGACTTGATTAAAGTAATTATTGAGACGAATCTTTGTGGTTTTATGTTTCAAATTAGATGAGAAAGTCCAAAGTAGCTAGGGCAACTTGTTACTTGACCTCTATAACTCTCATAATCTCTGCATGCAAACCTCTTCCTAGCTCTCTGGACTTTTCTTCATAGTTCTTGCGTGGACTTGAATGTTGCACTATTGCAAATATTCTGTCTGGGCAAGCGTTTCACCTTGCCAGAAAGAATATCTCTCCTTTTCACCCTGTGTGCTGTCCTGGGCATTTTCCTGATCCCACCAGAGCCATTCCCAAGGGGCATGTGGTGGGGAGATGCGAAAGGCCTATTGCACAAGTGGAAGCACTTACGCAGGGCTTCTGCTGATGTGGCTCATTAGATGAGTTCTGCCCCTTAGTCCCAAGCAGGATTGCTATGCCTTAGTTCAGGAATGGACAGCATACGGAGCCAAACGAAAAATATACCCTGGCTTGGTGAGCCCCAGGTAAATTGCAGTTTGGTTTAAGGTGATCGGTGTAATTTGCACAGAGGTTATGGCATCATCCCATAACAGGTAGAAGCATTATCTTTCTTAAATGACAGTGGGATTATTAAACTTTATTGAAAATAATAATAATTTTCTTATCTATACCCTGCCTATCTGGTTGGGTTGCCCCAGCCACTTTGGGGGGGAATGTGGGGGGAATACAATTCCGACCTTCTGAACTCTTGAAATGCACAAGTTGTGAGATGTGGAGAACAATGGATTTGGGTTTGCTGTTATATAATTTCTTTTTGTGCTGATTTCTGTAGCCCAAGGGTAAACAGAAGCTCCTGGCAGGTGAGCCACTGCTGCTTACTTAGGAAGGGGAGAGGCAAGGTGGTGAAGGTGCAGGAATGCCACACTGACTCCACTAGTGTGTAGGTACAGCGCTCACCTCTCTGCTGCATTACCCCTCCCAATAAGCAGCAGCAACTCACCCCCAGGAGGTCAGGTAAGCATTTCTGCTCCACCACACTGTCCACTAGTGGGAGTAGACTCTAAATCGCTTCGGCTACCTTTGCTGTGCCAAGGCCTTGCACCCTGAAAAGTTTATCCATTTATTGGTGGGTTAGTCACTGTACAGAAAATATTTGCAACAAAAAAAAGCCTTGGTGGTTAACTATGTTCCCTCTCCTATTCTAGCACATATGTGCAAATTCATTTCGAAACACAAATGCAGTCACAAAGTCTAGAAATGTTCAAACGGCTATAGAATTTAACAGTAACCATCGTTACAGGTTACTACTTTGTAAAAGGTATACTTTTATTGTGTATTATTTGGATTCTACATCCCTTCAAGTTACGCTGTTGATCCAGACACCCCTATCAACACTGTCTTATAAATGTTAATTAATTGTATAGGCTGTGTTCAAATAAGTTTTACTCAGAATAGACCAATTCTAATGTATGAACATGACTCAGGCTGAATGATGTGTCCTCTAAGCAGTACCTGATGAACAGCATCATGAGAGGGCTGTTTCCAGCTACCCCACCCTTTGCCCTTAGAGGCCTTATAAGTAGCTGCTACAGGAAAGGGATACTGGGAGGGGTGTTTCTAGGACTAAGATGAAACTATGATGCTCCCTTGTTATTTTTGATAGTGGATGCTACATGTTGTTTAAGTAAATCTAGTTATATTTCTAGTACTGGAATGCTGGTTTTTGGTACATTATTACATTTGTTACATTCTGCTATGGTGCATTATTACATTATTACATTCTGCTATGTTATTATGAAATTGTTTTCATAGTGTTTGTTTGAAATGCACCCCTGTTTCTTTGTTGTGAGCAGCTTTTAGCATGATTTTTTAGTGGAAGAGCGGCCTACAAATTGAATGAATGAGAATGCTCAGCTTGCAGAATGTGACCTTGTAGGATGCTGAAACAGACTAGTTGGTCATTCTCTGTAACCCCATATATATATATACACATACATACACACCCACACTCACACCCACACACACCATTGCCTTTTGTTTAGGGTTTTCCTGCAAGGAAAGGAGTCTGTTATCCTTAGGGTCTATTCTGCAAGGGCTTAAACATTGCAGGGCACACTATGAGCTAATAGTTTAGATACGTTTTCAACTAAAGAAGTAGTAACTGGAATTTGGATTTTGATGGTCAATCTTTTAAAAAAAAGATTTTGGTGTTGAGATCTTCAAAACCTCAATAGTGCTGCAGGAGAAGTGTTTGTTTCATAGATTCTGAAGTCCTTTAATCAAGGCACAGTTGGTTGCTAAATGCTGCTAAAGGGGCTAGATTCCATATATGGAAGGACAGGCTGGTTGGCTACACAACTGCTTCCACTCATTGACCACAACTACCTTTCAACTTCTGAAAGGTAGAATTAAGAAGAGTGGCCATGTTAGTTACGAATGCCATGGGCTTGAGTGCCTGTGAGTGAGCACAAAATCCAATCCCTCTCGTGGTGCTGACTTCAGCATAGCGGATTGAGGTCAACTGCTATAGTCACCAAATGGTGTTTGCTCTCATCGCCTCAAGAAGCAGGTGAGTAAATCTTGTGGCAAGCTTTGTTACTGTGGAGCTCCTTTGTATTGCACACAAAAGTCTCCCAACTCTTTTATTTTTGGCATGTGTGTGTGTGTCTGTCTGTCCTCTGGAGCCCCTAGATCACCAGCAGTAGCAGCAGTGGAGAGGGGACAATAGGCTTTGTCAGGGCTGGGTTTCCCTCTTACATCGCCTCTGTCCTAGGGAAGGGGGGAGCCTGTGCAACTCAAGGAGGCTTTGTCTTGCTGGGTTTTATGCACTCTCTTTTGGAGGTAGGGATGGGGTGGGGGAGCAGTGGAACTCCTGAATTTTAATCAAGTTGAGCTTTGAAGAATTCAAGGCGGGGTGGGGTTGTTGAGAAGGAGGGGAAAAGAGGGGGTTGTTGAAGAGAGGTTACTTTCTAACTTAGACCAATGTGTCTGTGAAGGGGTTCTCCCCCCCCCATCAACATTTGCAGCACCCCTTGTGGCCATTGAAGCCTCGGGTTTAGAGTATGTTTTTTTCAAGATTTGGGGAAAATGGGTGGTGGTGATGGTTATGCTATTTGATGGAAGAGTGGTAGGCAGCTGCTTTGTAACTGTTCAGCAGTGGCGGCAGACACTTGTGGCTGTGTGGGAACTTCTGCCTGAAATGTGGGTATCTTTGAATGGCCTCTTCTCTGTCCAGGGAAACACCAGCCTAACTTCTTTCTCTTGCTGATGGCAGATTTGACTAGTGTTGGCTAAAATAATTCAATCAGCTCAGACTGTCTTTTCTCCTTCACTGAGAATTCAGGCTGGCCACAGCATAGATCATAGCAGCCTGCTTTGGGATAGCTGCCTAAATGCCAAGCAAACTATTATGGAAATACCTGACCCTGTCAGCATGCACTTAGGTAGAGTGTTAGGACTGGACAAATTTGTGGAGGATAAGGCTATCAATGGCTACTACCCATGATGCCTGTGTCCTGCCTCCAAAGTCAGTGGCAGTAATGTTTCTGAATACCAGTGGAATCCATGCGGTGTGTGTGTGCGTGCGCTCTTGTGCTCAGGTCCTTCGTGAAGGTTTTCCACAGGCTTCTGCGTAGTTACTGTGCGAACTGGATGCTGGGCTGGATGGGCTAATGGCCTGATACAGGAGACTCCTCTTACAGGCAGTGTAGGGGTAGAACTATCAGCTCCCTTCATTTTTAGTGTCTGTTGCTCTTAATAGAACTCAGCAGGGAGAAAGTTGGAGACAAAACTAGAATTAGTTGGTTACTTCTCTTATTGGCTCTGGCTACATCTACACACCCTGTCATAGGTGTCAACTTTTCCCTTTTTTAAAGGGAAATTCCCTTATTCCGAATAGGATTCCTCGCAAGAAAAGGGAAAAGTTGACAGTTATGCTCCCTGGCTGCTGCCATACTAGTCCCAGTGGGCACCAGCCACCACTGTTTGAGAGGCAAAGGGTGGAATGACACACTGTGCAAACCTTTCTGAAGCACCTGAGATAGCAGTGTAGGGCTGGTAGCAAGGGGGCTTACACTTTCCCTTCCACACTGTGGTTCCAGTGACAACCCCAACCCCAAATCTGCTATTTGTCATAGGAGGGAAGATTCCCTTACCTAACATATAGCAGCTTCTGACAGTGGGTGTTTGTTGGAACTGCAGCATGGGAAGAAAGAGTTTTAAAAAGATTTCTAGACTGCTGGCCATTAGAATAATTCTGGAGCTATAGACAAGGGAGTGCCTAGTAGTCTCACTTATCTTTCTAGCTGTTTTGTGTACTCCTACTAACTTCTCCAGTGATACTTTGGTCTTCAGGGCCACTAGCAGGATCTTCGGCTCCTAGCATAGTATTTGCATTCAGTCCTCACCTCTCTGCTCCTGAGTGGTGCAGCTTATAGATGGCTGTACGACAGATCTCTGAAATGGCACTCTGTAATCTAAGAGTTGGAAAACCATTTTCAGCCTGAAGGGCCACTTTCTTTCATGGGAAGCCTTCCAAAGGCCACATGCCAGTAGTGGGTGGGGTCAGAGGTAAATGCGGTCAGAGCAGTGCATGTGGCTCTGTAGGTCCAATAGGCTATATTCCAGCCTTGCAAAAATCAAAGGTTTACACACACACACACACACACACACACACACACACACACCCTTCATCCAGGCAAGCAAGAGGCATTATCACATTTGAATGACACATTCTCGCAAGGCAAAAGCAGAACAGGGTCATTGAGAGGTGCAGCTTTGGAAGGGAGATTGGCCTAGGGAAAATCCCGAGGGCCAGATAAAGAGGCCTGGGAACATTTGGTCCCCAGGCACAGGCTCTACAGTTTACACCCCTGTCGTGATCGATTCATCTGTATCCCCTCCCATCTGCAATCTGCTCATCTTATATATGTTGCTCTCTTAGCCCATTTTCACATCAGCTGCTTTGCTCTATTTTTCTTTGTACAAACCTTCTGAACATTGTTCTATTTTAATTTCTTTCAAATTTACATTTCTGTCACTTTAAACCCTTTTAAGCAGCCACATTAGTGTAGTATTGAAACACAGCACAGGAATGTGATTCTCCCAGTACTATACAAACCTGTGTCACTTTTTTTCAATCTCCTCTCAGAGTCTCTGTCTAGATGGCATGGTATCTTATTGTACCATGCTTGACTTTATCATTCAGCTGCCTGAGAAGTTACTTTCCTTTGTTTTGGGCAGAGTCATTTAATATGAAAGCAAGTTCCAAGGCATCCTTGCACTGTGATTCTTTGTCATTGTTCTTGTCTTCAATAGGACCTGTTATATGCCCTGAACCCCAAGGACTTGCTTCCATTGATGCCTTTTTCTCTAGATCAGTTGAGCTCCTGCTTTCCACTAAGACACAGCTGTCCCTATGGGATTGACACTGCATCATGGCTCTAAAAAGATTTACAATATCCATGGCAATCTTTCATAATCACTGATGCATGCATGTTCCATGTGGGCAAGAGAAGTGCCTGTGTTGGAGCTTTCATATGGCTCCTGTTTTCTGGGCTCAGCATATCCTATGGCTCCTGCTCTCACTTCCTGCCATAATGAAGTGGCAGCAGTGGGAAGTGCAGAAATTGGGTGCTTTTAGACTGAGGGGTTGTAGCCAACTTATTTTTACTCAGAGTAGACTTATTGAAATTAATGGAACTAAGTTAGTCATGTTCATTTATTTCCGTGGATCTACTTTTGACTAGGAATAGTATTAACAACAACTCATGGCTCTTAGCTCTAATCAATCACTGCCCTTCTGCTATAAGCTACATGTGAAATTGCAATGGCCTTCCACATTTCAGGGGGTATGAAAATTGTTTGTGTGTACACCCCAATTTGTTCTGCGTCTATTAGTGTGTGCGACATAGCTGTATCGGTAACATGGCCTACAACTTCTCTAAAAGGTACTTTTAGAGAAGTTTTAAAAAAGGAAGGTGGTACAATTATGTTGGCAAGAAAATTAAAGTGTGCTGAAAGAGGTGAGTAGCACACAGCCACCCCCTCTAAAAAGATGGAAGAATAGTGCTGAGGCAATCCACACCTGTGGAGACTGTGCTCCTATTCTGTACATCCCCAAAATTTAAATTTTCTGTGGTCAAAAAAAAGGGATGGAAGAACCTTAAGGAAAGAACCACTGTTAATTACAGTGTCATGTAAAAGTCCTATAAAAAGTGAATGACCAATGTGTGGGTATTGCAGAGTAAATATTCAGTGGGGAAGAGATGAGTAATTTGTGTAGCTACTAATAAGTAATACTCTGACAAACACTAAGTGAGATGGTAAACAGGTGCCAGTAAATCCTGATCTGCCGTCTACCAAACAGATCTAAAGATTCTTAACAAGATCAAGATCGACTGATAATTATCAAGAGGAATATATTCTGTTAATGCCAACCAGATTAATTCCTCCCAGGAGCTGGGGGAACTGAACAGACTGGTCTAATTTGTGATTTTTTAAATCTTTGATTCATATTTGATTGAGTGATTGAATGATGGAGTAACTGATGCCATTAAAAAAATTAGCATTATTTTTTCCATTGAAGATGAGTTGACTTCCCTTCTGTTCCTGCAAATAACTTTTATTTTTAACATGAATTGCTCTGGAATTTTGACATTGGTGCTTATTCTCACAAGTAATTCGGATCTATTTTCTTTCTGTTTTTAATTAAGGTTCAAGTTGATAACTACCTGTTATGGGCAAGAGTTAAGTCAAAGCTATGCTAGTGGTCTTCACAAGTTAGATGTATTTTATAATACCTAATGAAGCTGTATGAACCTTCCTTCCTTCAAGTAAAACTATAATGCAGTTTTAATGTTAGCAACCACCAAGCAGGAATAGCAGCTCTAACTTTAAAGCCATTCTTAGTATTCTTGCTTGACTTGTATTTTGTACACATTTGGCCTGCTATTTGCCTCCTTTGCTAGGCAGAGGCCTTACAAATTTCATTCCCAGCAGTGCTGGAAATTCATGGGTGGTTGAGTTAAACCTGAGACTGCATCCTGCTTTACCTTGTGTTTCCCTCCCCACTGTTGTCTCCCTTAATTCTTTTCTGTGGTTTTGGTCCCACCTGATTCTTGCTTGCTGGATCGCTGCGCCTCTATCTCAAGGCTCAGTTAACTTTCCTCCTGCAGCACAGGTTAAGCCTGTGCTAAGGGATTCTCCTGCACACCCTGCTTGCCTTGCTCTGTTGCCGACAGCTTTTTTCATTATTTATTTAATGTCTTGTACCGTAAATAATGGTGACTTTATGGTTATTAGGAACGGGTTAAGGTACATGCGGGCAGCACCAGGCTGCCTTCAAAAGGAGCAGCCCCGGCATAAAATGTTGTGATAATTGCTTTACTGCTGAGTGCTTGGTCTTTATTTTGTGTCCGATTTGTCTCTTAAGCCAGCGTAACATTCTCCCCGCTGCAGGAGAATGCCGAGAGCAAATTGAAGGTCTGAGCGTGAACAATGCAACATGGTGCACTGCTGGGTTTTTCTTTTCCCTTTCTTCGTTCCTCTGCCGACCACCCCAGTCCCCCTCCCCTTCTAGCTCTCAGCCTCTTTGCAATTATTACACCTCCCCAACCTCTCCACACCATCTGAACTTAAGAGATACCATTGGTTCATCTGGCCCCAGCATTCAGCCCCCTTGAATGACCTATCCTGGATGCCTCAAAGGAAAATTTAGTAGAAGCCATAGAGTTGTTCTTTAATAATTCACTGTCTATAAGTTAACCTCATTTCTAGCAACTAGAAGTTTGGGGACCACTAGAGCATGAGGTTGAACCCCTAATCCACCTACTCACCCATGTGGCTGTTAGCTGCTAATGAGCTGTTTGGTGCCCCCACATGCTCTACCTCAAGGGCAATGGGAAACAAAGGTATGTCTCCAATGTTTCATGCAGGTGGTGGAGGTAAGGGGCAGTGCCTGTTTGAAGGAAAAACAAAATAAAGGATGAACAATTAGCGGAAGTTTTCTGTCGTCCCCCAGGATCTCCCAAATCTTGTCACCACCATTTAGATTTTTACTGACCTTGTACCACTGTAGGCTGGCAAACCGCTGCAAAATAAATGTTTAAAATGTTTTTATGTGCCCAAAACTATTTCAAGGTATCCTCCCAAAATTGCTTTATTACTTCTTCCTCATTGCAAGAGCTTCTGCTGCACTTATAATGCTTCATCTGCAACATTTACTATACATTCGCTGCTGAAGACATCTGATCCCTTCCCAAGTCAGTAGCCAAAATGCAGAGCTCCTGATTAGCTAGGAGGTCTTGACAGTTTAGAATCTAGTGCCTGCTAAGGGTCTCCAAGCTCAAGTCCAAGTGGCAATTTCATATTTATGTTTGGAGACACAGTGGCAAGAGGTGCTCTAACATAATTACTCTTTTTTAGATCATGTGGCCAGACAGGGGAAGCCCAGGGAAGGTGAAATTCAGTTTCCCTCTTCCCTCTTTGAATAGACAACACTATGGCATTTGGAACATTTTCATTATGAAGAATACTGTTTTTGCAGCGGAGGGGGATTATTGACAGTGTCGATTCAGCTGGGCATTAAAGCTGAAATTTCTTGATCATGGGCTCAATAAGGAACTTCGCTGATTCACTGCTACTGCTTTATCTCTCCCATATTTCAACTTATTCTTTGCATTATAGTGGTGTAAAAAACAAGTTTCTGACAGCTGTCAGGCCTCCCTTGTTAAATCTTGACAATGGATCTGATGGCAGCTAATGAGTCTGTTTAATAATGGTATTACATTAGACCATTTCTGAGTTTGCTAATATAAATAGGCCATTTGCAAATGGCCATGTAAGTAGGGTTTACAATTTCTATATTCATGTCTCCCATCAAAAATTGCTTATGGCTCTTTTCTGTTTCTTAGAAGAGTTGGGCCAAGCCCCCTTGAGTTTCCAGATAGATAATATCAGTATGACATTGAGGGTGTCTACTCGATATGGCAGATATGGCAATGCTAGGATGTTTAGAAAGGCAGTCATGAGCTTCAGCCAACCTTTCTGCTCTTATTGTCTTTTTAAATGTCTCCTGAGTTTTCAGGCATTCCTGTTCTGTTCATTAGTCCCAAGCTTTGTTCTCTAATATAGGAATTAGGCAGATTAATAAGAAGAAATCTTTGAGGTTTGGATCATGTTAGGTTTGTGAGAGCTTTGTGCAATGCCAAGGGTGAGTAGACTGAGAAGTTCATTTTTGTGTGTGAAAGAGCCAGCTCTTCAACTTATTGGGATGCAACATTTTGCAGAGAAGAGGGCAGAGTTTTTAGTTTCCCAGTATCTCTAGATGTGAACTCAATTAGCAAAGTACTCAGCTGGTGGAAGTAGGATTGCTTCTCCCGTTCCTTGGGACTATGAGGGCTTCAGCCAGAGAATGCTAACTATCTATCTTGGCTGGAGTCTGTAGGCTGCAGTCTTGGCAAGGGGCAAATGAGTGTTTGAAATCAGATTCAGATAAGCCTGCTTCATCAAGAAAATGGGGGCTGCTAATTGATAAAGAAAAGGGCATAAATGAAAATATGAATGTGAGCAGCCTGGAAGGATTTGTTGTTGGATATTGAATAGCTTCAAAATCTTTTACAGTTGGTGTCTCGTTTGAGTAATCCGTTTAAGAGGATGCTCTCTTTGGCTAACAAATGTGGGTACTGAGGGACAGAAAGCAGTAGGGATAGTGGGGAAAGGCAGGAGAGAGTGTCTGCTATAGGCAGTCCTGAGATTGGGGTGGCCCTGAAGAAACAGTGGCTTTAAAATAAATAAATAAAGGCAAGAAGCTTCCCAACTCCATTATGGGCCTGTAACCGGCCACCGAAGTCAGCAGCAAAATGGCTAGCGCTTCAGCCTCTTCAGGCTTAATGTGTCCTGTTTTCTGACCCTGAAACATTCCCTTTATGAAAGGATCAAGTTGGGAGCATTGTCCCAGTGCCTTGAAAAGAGCGGCACAGAATGTGCTTTTGTGTTAACTTGCCTTTTTTTCATTTTCTGAGCTACTGCCTGCTGTGCTCCCCCCCACCTTTTTAAAGGCGACTAGGCAGAAGGGGGACGGGACGGGAAAGAGAGGCTGGGAAGGACAGTGATACAGACAGAGACTGTCTTGATGAACCATCTGTGCTGGGGTGTAGTCCAGTGGAGCTGAAAAATTAAACAGCATTTTCAATTAACTTTCTGTCCCTCTTTCTCCAGTGCCTTTTCTCTTCCCTTCCCCCTTCCTGGTTTTCTATGGAAGTTTTTATTTTAACCCTTTGAAAGCTGTTGCAGGAGTGGGAAGATGTTTGCTTTTAGGGCAGGTCCTCTGGGAGTAAATCCATGAATTGCTAGGCAGTGTCAGATGGTTGTACTCTATTAACTCCATTCCCCGTTTCTTACAGAAGTATTACTCAGCCCCTCCACTTTTGCAGAGGCTATAAGGCCTGTACCTATTCTTTGTTTTTGTATAGGCTCAAACCTTAAGGCTACTCTTTTTGAGCCATCCCATTATCGAGACCTTGTTCACACTTGGGTTGCTGTAGCTGTCACAAACTTGTCCTTGTTTATTGTTACAGGGAATTGTGCTTCCTTTTTTCTAAACTTACACACAGTCATGTTGTATATAAGTATTTTCTGTTTTCCATTTATAGACCTGTTACACACTGAGGCAGACCAAATGACTACTACTAGTGCCTCCTCAGTGATATAGTACAAATGAGAGTGTGGCCCAGGAGTCCATTAGAATTAGGTGAGATGGATAGTGAGGGTTAATTTGCTCCCCATTATTGAGGTGTGAATAGCTAAGGATTAAGTATCAATTGCCCCTGAGTGGCGGTGTTCACACTTCAGCTAATGAGCTACTGTGCAAGCTGCACATCTCACATGAATAAGTAGTAGGGTTACAGTGCCAGTTGGAGGGCACTGTTGGTCATTTTGCCACCACATCAGGGATTGACCCCAACCCCAATACTGGAATTTCAGCAGCAATTGGTGCTGCTACACTCATTTTCCTCTTCCTTTTCTCCTGGCTATATAGCTGTCTCACACAAGGAATTTATGTGTTTCTGGCTGGGCTGGCAATGGTAATGTTTGAGGGCTGTCATTGTGGCCCAGGGTGACCTAGACTGGCAAGTCCTTGTGTTTAGGTAAGGTAAATAAATAAGGTAGATAAATAGGTACCGCTGCGGCAGGAAGGTAAACGACATTTCTGTGCACTCTGGTTTCCATCACGGTGTTCTGTTGCACCAGAAATGGTTTAGTCAAGCTGGCCACATGACCTGGAAAGCTGTCTGTGGGCAAACACTGGCTCCCTCAGCTTTAAGTGAGATGAGCACCGCATCCCATAATCACCTTTGACTGGACTTAACCGTCCAGGGGTCCTTTACCTTTTTACCTTTACCTGTGTTTAAATTATTTGTTAGTGAATAGCTTTATGATTACTTTCAAGGGAAGATGACTAAAACAGCATGTCTCTGTCCTAGAGTTGGATGCCACTTTAGCCGCAGTGGTGCAGATGTCTCTGTACGATGTAGCTAAATCATGCTAATGGTCGTGTAAACATACTCATTTATAAAATGCTTCTCTCATTGCATCGGAGATTGGTGATTCTTCTTAAGTTCCCTGACATTGTGTGTCTTGTACTTTGTTGAGCCAAAGATAGCAAAAGTTGTGGACATTCATTCCTAGGTTATCCCAAAATAGCTTCTGTAGGGTTTAAATCCAGCTTTGAGAATAGCAAATCCCTGTAGGCAAAACTGTGTGTGTAGCTCAGCACCTCATTTTGGCTTGCATTTCCTTCGCTTTGTTCGAGTCTTGTCCGCTGAAAGTCTGCCCTCTCAGCATCCATCCCCTTTCCCAGGTCATTAATAAGTGTATTAAAGAGTATGGTGCTCAGGGGCTCTCCACAGTTAATCTTCTGCCTGGACCAAAAGTGGCCGTTCATTCCCACTCCCAGCTCCTCTCTTTCTTAGGCACTTTCTGACCCGTGACAATACTTTGCCTCCCACCCTACATTAGCTTCGTTTCTTTAGTAGCCTTCTCGTCAAAGGCTTTTTGAAAACTCTATATAAATTATGTTAGCTAGTTCTCTTCTATCTGCTCTTTGGCCTACAGACTGATACAATACCAGAAGATAAAGACAGAGTCTATTGTCTTTTGCAGATGCTGTGCTGGTTTTGTTAGCATCCTAATTGTGATTGTCATCAGGATTTATAATTCTTTAATTTTCGAAGTCAATCTACCTGTCACTCAAGGGTGTGTAGCAGCTCAAGGTTCCCATGATTCTACCTGCTTTATTTTTCAAAACAGATTTGAAAATTGCTAGACTTGGGCCTCATGGCAGATTTTATGGAGAGGTGTGATGTTTTTATTAGTAGGTGAGCCTTCCCATTGGACATTTTGAACATGATTCATAAATCAGCCCTTTTTTAAATGGATCAATAAGGTGAAAGTAAATTGGCTACATTTCGGTTTTCTTTCTTGAGTCAGGGACCTGACTTTTAGCAATACTCTTTCAAATGGGATGTATATGCATAGTGGAAGTGGCAGTAGAATAGAATAATAGAGTTGGAAGGGACCATGAGTTCATTATAATAATATAATATAATTAATATAATATAATGATTGTGTGACATTATTATTTTTCTACCTTTCGCTCATTTTAGAATGGTGTTCAAAGGTAGTTCAAATAGAGCAAGCAGCATTCTTAGGATGAAGTTCTATACTTGCTTACCTGAGAGAAAGCTCAGTTGAAGTTAATGGGAGTTATGTCAGAGTAGACATGTCTGGGATTGCTCTACATAGAATCATAATGGTAGAGTTGGAAAGGACCCTGAGAGTCCTCTAGCCCAACCCCCTGCAATGCAGGAATCCTACCCACAGCTGTCCCTGTCAGTGGGTCTAGCTGTTAAACCACCAACCTTTTGGTTAACAGCTAGACCCAGTGACCCACTGTGCCACAAAATTGCATGACTAATTTAAGTGTTTTGTGAAAATACTCTGTAAGACAGTTCTTTGTCATATCCCTCAGAATCATGTTCATTTCTTAATTAACAAGAAAGTAAATGAGTAGCATCAAATTTGTAGCATACATTGGCAATGATGTCACAAAGTCAAAATGGATTTAAAACCAAGTTGCAGATTATACAAACAAATTGTTTAATATAGAAAAACAATAAAATTCATTTCATATGTAACATATATCTTGAAATACTGCATTTTCCTTCCATGTCTTCTTTTGCACCTAGGTCAGCCAGCCAGATGGAGAACTACTGAAACAGTCATGGTCTTTCTCCACACACACACACACACACACACACAGAGAGAGAGAGAGAGAAGGTGCTGAAACTACAAAGGAAATGTGTCTTCAGCACACTTGTTACTCTATTTTCCACATACAGTTCCTTTGGATCCAGGCCTTCCCACCAGCTTGTTACAAAAACCTGTCCTTATCTCCTATAACACCATGTAACCAGTGCTGTCCCAAGACACTTAAGCACCTGAGGTGGAAAATTCAAATGGTCACACACTGACACTGTGATAAAGCAAAACAAAACCCAACCAACTCCAGCCAAGCAATTTGCTACCTGTCAGTGGCTCCCAAAATCTGTATCACAAGGTTACTATTTTGGTCTACCTCATGGTAGAGCTAATATCGGTTTAATTTGAAAGAGTGTCCTGTGTTTTCTCATAGGAGACCTTGCACCCTGATCCTGAGCATGTAAATTCCAAACTGACGGCTGATTCGGCCCAAGTAAAGGCAGGAGGCCATTGCCTTCTGGGACACTTTTCAGACCTGCTATTGCAAATGTGAAATGTGTGGGAGAGAAACCGGCAGCCAAAAAAACTCCAGGCTCAATCTCTCAGCTGGGCAGGGTTAAGAGGGTAACAAAGTCTATGTCCGCAGAGAAGGCAAGCTGGTGTGCTAACCATTGGAGCGCTGTGACTGGTTGAATCACTACCCTCACAATGGGTCAGGCTACAGTTACTATGGACTGCTGCTGGCATGACAAAGATGGGGGAGTTAGAGGAGGTGTGGGGAGGGAAAGTCCTCACTGAATTGCTTAAAGGCATTCTTGATTTGATTTAAACAAAAACAAAACACTAGCAGGCTGGGTGGGTGGGTGGTTGGCAGGCAGGGACCTCCCCTCCCTTCCCCCTCTCTCACACTCGGGTGGGGAGCTTTCATTCTGCTAGGTCAGCCCTTCGTCAGTGGGAGCCAAAGTGTCTGTCATGTTCTGGCTTCCTTTCTCTCCATGAAAGGGTGGGCGAGACCTTTGCATTCAAAGCAGCAGCGGTTCTGGGAGGTCCCTTTCCTCTCTGGGTATGGGGGGCGGGGTGGAGAGGAGGACAACAGTGGCACTGATGTGTAGAGGCTGATCCCACTTCCTTCAGAAGGGGCGCAAGAGATCAGCAAGTTGGTTTTTAGACCGGGCCGGGAAATGAATTCTCATCTGTCCTGCTCACTCAGTCATTTTTGTCTCCAGGGCATCCCCTTAACAAAGCATTGTATTAACTATAGTATCTGATAGAGAATCCACTTCCAGGGCTGTATTAGAATTGATGGATTGGGGCCTTTGTCCCATGTGACTGTCAGGTGTTCTACTCCAGCCCAATCACTCTCATTTTCCTTGCTGTCAATCTAGCTTTAAAGCTACAGTCCCAAGTGATTCAGATGTAGACCAGATCCGCCACAAAAATATCCTTCCCTTCCCTGACAGTTTGGCAGACAGGTTGTGATGCTGCTGCAGGAAATGCTCTCTGTTGCTCCAGACTTCTTCCTACTTCCTATATTTTTAGATTTGCACCTATATTGTTGTTTTGTTAAAGTGTACCCTTAAAATAAGTAAAGTGTGAATGGGACAAACAGATGCTTGAAAAATAGACCTGTCATGTAGATAGACTCATCAGAGCTGAGATTGACTTTGGCTCCCTACTGAGTGTATGCTCTGTGGCAAATCTAGGTTTTTGCAATATAATGGGGTTTGGTTTAGCCACTTCTTTTTTTGTAACCTTCAATATGTTGGGAAGAACGAGAGTTAACTGTACCTTTAGTAAGTGGTGTGGCATAAACCCTCTTGTAACCAGGCCAGACATGGTCAAATATACAGAGCTGTCATTGCCTCAGACTTCAGGAAAAATAGCACCCATCCTCTCCATATTTGCTGCTCATTTCCCCTGCACTATACTGTCATGTAGTCAGGAGTCCAGTTGCAACAGAAGAACCAGTTGTACTCAGGAAGCCTTGCATCTTTGGCCTTTTGAGGTTCTCTGCGTGGGTTTGACTATTGCTCAGTACTTCTTAAAACAGTCACCTCTGATGACATTTATTTACAACATTTATTTACCAACCCATATCAATTTGATACAGGCACCAGTTTAGAATTATATTTAAGCACAATAAGAAATAAATACATCCATTAAAGCTGTAATAACATAGTAGGATACAAAATCTGCCAACACCTCTAAAAAGCCTGTCTAAACAAGCAAACAAAGTCTTAACCTGGGTCCCAAATGCTAAAAAAAGAATATGCTCATGGAGAGAAAATTCCCCCCTGGAATGCCACCCCCCAACCAACCCTCAATGCCCAGTCTTTTGTTGTCACTGCCTTTCTCATGCTGACGGGCACCCAGAGAAGGACACAGATAGGATGTACACATACAGTATTAGGACTCGAGCAGAATGCTGGAACAGAATCATGTCCCATACTGTTAGACCTGGTGCTAGGGTTGCTCTAGGAATGTCTTAGCTTAGGACTGGAGGGGTGAAGACAAAATCATGGATTTAGAAAATAATCAAAAGGTCACCCAGTCAAACGTTCCTTTCCTATAGTAACCTACATTCACAATTTCTTGTCACTCCAACTAACACAGAAATTATTTACCGGTACATATTACAGTTTGTAGTGTTATGCAAACAGAGACCAGGACAAAACAAGATGCATTGTGACATGTGCATGCACAATTAATCTATTTCCCTTTTTTAATGCAGATGGTTCGAGTAAGTGAGCCAAGCTATACAATGCTAGGCCTGTCAAGGTAGACACAGGGAGTTTGCTGTGGTGGGCAGGCTCTGGCAGGTGCTCTCATTTACTTATCATGATTCCATAGTCTGTAGATAGAGGGGGCAAACAAGAAATGGCAGGATAGCAAGTATTCTTTATGGAAAAGACGGCAGAAAGCTGGCTAAAAAGAAACTCTCCTTTCTACCAACACTCTGACAGCTAGGTATCTCTGGATCCTTACACAGGATGGCAGAATTCCTCTTCTAAGATTATAGGTAATTCAACTTTGGTCTGTCTGGCAACCTCATAGTTAAAAATGTTGCCCATTGCTTTCTCTCCTTTTCTCCCTCTTCTTTCCTTTTTCTCCCCCTCCTCTCCTTCTATCCTTTTCAGAGTTGACAGGGGCAAAATAAAGACACTTAAAAAAAACAATTTTGTTCCTTCTGGGAGTGATGGAGCGAGAGTGAACAAAGATTATAGCTCTGTGTGCTAGAGACCTTCGTAATGGGGGGAGCGGCAGTGACATAATGGCAACCTAATGGCAGTAATTGCCCCTGGTTTTGACAGGGCCTATATCACGGCTCAAGGAAAAAAGAGATGTTTAAAGTAAAAATTTACACAAAATTATACGGTTTGGGGGGTGAAAACGGCTGTTTGTTTTTTTACCATTCTGTGTTGGGGGATTTTATCTCCCCCTGTCCTTTTCTCTGGGGATGTTTCTTGGGCCCATGTTTGTTGCCCCTGTTTTGTACATGTGTATTTATATCCATCACTTAATCTACACAAACAATTGATCTCCTCTGAAGTGTACAAGTTGTTGTTGCCACTGCTGGGAATGACACTTTAATGTACCTGCAAAAATACCACCTGTAGAGCTTTCCTTGGGATTGGTGGTGGAAACATGAGGTGTGGGCTAAGCCTCCTTGGTCCTGGCCAGAACAGCAATAGCAGAAGTTTGAAATGGAAGTTAAGCTTCATATTGATTTGCAGCCTTGATAGCTTAAGTGACTCTACTCTGTAAAGAGGACAACTGAGCTGAAATGTGTGTTTCAGGCTCTGCCCACATAAATAGGTTGTTGTGTTGTGCAAATAGGCTTATGGCAGATGGCACTCAGGCAAATTACTCATCATTGGAGCTGTGCAATTTTTGAACACTGCTTTGGTCACACTTGCAAATCAGGATTGTAGTGCACCTAGTTCCCCCACTTTCCGTGTGTTTTGTCACTGTGATGAGTCCTATTAATTTTTTCAGCTTCGGTTACTTCCAAGTGGAAGTTCATTGTGCAAACTCAGCAGCATGTGCATGCAAGTGTCATGCAGGGTCTATATCAAATCATCAAAATGCCAGCCCATACTTTTGTTACATTTAATTCAGATTTTCACGTATCGCAGAAAATTGGCTAAGTAAAAGATAACCAGTTATAAATCTGCAGTCATCATTGGTGTGGAAGTTTGGGCAAAAATCGTATTATTTTGGGCAGGCAATATTATCATGTTTGCGTGGTGATGTTTTGGTGGGTGTTCTCTACCGCCACTTCTGCTTGTCCCTAACCTGAGCACAACCTAGCCATTTTCTTTCTGATGACTCAAATGTTTTGCTTGTTTCTGAAGGGACACCCAAAAGATAATTGCAGTACATGTATCAGCCTTTTAAGAAAATGCACAGGCCTTGCTCAAGACTGTTTTTGTAATATATATATATATAGAGAGAGAGAGACCGATCAGGAGTTCCCACTTCCAGTGTGTTGTGCTCTGCATTGTGGCAAGGCAAGGCCCAACCATGGTGTAAGATATGGCAAGGGGGAAATGGTTCAGTCTGGACTCAAGGCAAGGCAGGGATCAGTCTGTCCTCTCGGGAACACAGAGTTCTGAAGTTGTTCCAGTAAGGAACTAGCGGAAACTGGGCCTTTATATACTAGTTGCAGTAGCAGCAGCATCAGGTGCAGCCTAATTGTTGGTGCCACCTGTGCAACAAAATGCTGCTCTGTTTAAAGCCCTCAGACTGTAAACTGCAATAGAGCAGGGGAGCCTTGGACCTTCTGCAGCAGTGTTCTCTGAGTCAGAGGATGGCAGTGCCAAACCCTCAGGCTGGAGGAGCACTGACCCAGCAGATTCATCTGAGAGCGCTTCTAAGGCTTGCCCTGCAAACCCTTCCACTTCTGCTTCGGAGTCCTTGTCTTCACCTGCTGAAGATGAGGAATCTGACTCCAAGGTCATGACAATTTGCTGTGTGAGGAAGAAGCCAGAGTGGGACTTCTCTGGGCCCCTTAGAGATGTGAAGGCCTGGGGGGGGGGGCAGAAAAAAAGGGGAAACCCTGTTTCTGTGCCATTTTTTTCTGGTTCCCTCCCACACACAGTTGGTTTTTTTTAAATGGTGGGAAATGCGAAAATGGGGACGGGACTCCAGACCTTGACAACCATAGGGTCCTTACAGCCTTTATCAGCATCTCTGGCTCTTTAGGAGATCCTATATCAGACAGCTCATATTTAAATGGTGGCGTGGAAGAGCTTGATCTGAATGGTTTTTGTGACTAGGTAATTGAAGGAAGAAGGGATCTTTCAAGGTCAGAGGGGGCAGGGTTTCTGTTGAGTCAGGTGATTAGCTGTGGGAGGAGCTTATCAGAGCTTGCAGGGCAGCGGCGCGTGCCTGGCGGCGCGCACAATTTGATCCATCTTTTAGATTTAGGGGAGCTAGTCTCAAACGTTTGTTGGGGGAGACCTAGGTTTTTTGGGGGGGGTTATTTATCCTGTCTTCACGCTTTTTAAGATGGAGGACCACTGTAGCCACCCCCAACGACACGTTTTCAAGATGGAGGGTGAGGGAACAGCTGCAGTCGCCTGCGGTTCCTGCGCAATGTTTGCCATCTTGCCAAAGGTTGCAGGCAGCTTTACCTGCAGCAATTGTATGTTGATTGCCCTCTTAGAAGACAAAGTCCATCAATTGGAGGAACGTGGTGGGAGGAAAAAATCCTTAAATAAGAGACACGGGGGAATGATTAATGGACTTCAATGTCTGTACACTAATGCGCAAAGCATGGGAAATAAACAAGATGAGCTTGAGCTCTTGGTACAGCAAACTAAATATGACATAATAGGCATCACTGAAACCTGGTGGGATAAGTCCCACGACTGGAATGTAATAATGGAGGGATACAATCTATTTCAGAGAAACAGACCAGACAAGAAAGGAGGAGGAGTGGCGTTATATGTCAGGGATGTGTATACCTGTGAAGAGATCCAAGATTTAGAACCTCAAAGCCAAAGTGAGAGCATTTGGGTCAAAATTAAGGGAGAGAAGAATAACAGAGACCTCATTGTGGGAGTTTACTATAGATCCCCAAGCCAAACGGAGGACATAGATGATGCCTTCCTGGAACAGATGGCCAAGCATGCAAAAGGAAGGGAGATAGTAGTAATGGGGGACTTCAATTACCCGGATATTTGTTGGATGTCAAACTCAGCCAAGAGCATAAGGTCAAACAGATTCCTCACTGGCCTTGCAGACAACTTCATTGTCCAGAAAGTGGGAGAAGCAACAAGAGGAACAGCCATTTTAGATCTGGTCCTAACCAATGTTGATGACCTGGTTAGTGGGGTAGAAGTGGAAGGATCATTAGGCGCGAGTGATCATGCTCTTCTGAAGTTTACTATACAGCGGAAAGGAGCAGCCAAGCATACTAGGGCTCAATTTCTTGACTTTAAGAAAGCCGACTTCATGAAACTTAGGGAAGTGCTGGGTGAGATCCCATGGACAGTAATACTAAAAGGAAAGGGAGTTCATGATGGCTGGGAGTTTGTTAAGAGGGAGATAGTAAAAGCACAACTTCAGGCAATACCAATGAGATGGAAACATGGAAGGTGCCTAAAGAAGCCAGGGTGGCTATCTAAAGAACTTTTAACTGAGTTAAGATTAAAAAAGGATGTGTACAAAAAATGGAAAAGGGGGGAAACCACCAAAGAGGAATTCAAACAAATAGCCAGCACATGTAGACACAAAGTCAGAAAAGCTAAAGCACAGAATGAACTCAGGCTTGCTAGAGAGGTTAAAAGCAACAAAAAAGGCTTTTATGGGTATGTCCGTAGCAAAAGGAAGAACAAAGAAACAGTGGGGTCACTCAGAGGAGAAGATGGTGAAATGCAAACAGGGGACACAGAAAGGGCTGAACTCCTCAATGCCTTCTTTGCCTCAGTCTTCTGCGATAAAGAAATCAATGCCCAACCTGAAGAATTTGGAGCAAATGATTCAACAGAGGAAACACAGGCCAGAATAACTAAGGAGATAGTACAAGAATACTTGGCTAGTTTAGATGTATTCAAGTCTCCAGGGCCAGATGAACTGCATCCAAGAGTATTAAAAGAACTGGCAGATGTGATCTCAGAACCACTGGCAGTCATCTTTGAGAATTCCTGGAGAACAGGCGAAGTCCCGGCAGACTGGAGGAGGGCAAATGTTGTCCCTATTTTCAAAAAGGGGGAAAGAGAGGACCCAAATAATTATCACCCAGTCAGTCTGACATCAATACCAGGGAAGATTCTGGAGCAGATCATTAAGCAAACAGTCTGTGAGCACCCAGAAAGGAATGCTGTGATCACCAATAGTCAGCATGGATTTCTGAAAAATAAGTCATGTCAGACTAACCTGATCTCGTTTTTTGACAGAATTACAAGCCTGGTAGATGAAGGCAACGCAGTGGATGTAGCCTACCTTGATTTCAGCAAGGCATTCGACAAGGTGCCCCATGATATTCTTTTAAAGAAGCTGGTAAAATGCGGTCTTGACTATGCTACCACTCAGTGGATTTGTAACTGGCTGACTGACCGAACCCAAAGGGTGCTCATCAGTGGTTCCTCTTCATCCTGGAGAAGAGTGACTAGTGGGGTGCCACAGGGTTCTGTCTTGGGCCTGGTCTTATTCAACATCTTTATCAACGACTTGGATGATGGACTCAAGGGCATCCTGATCAAATTTGCAGATGACACCAAACTGGGAGGGGTGGCTAACACCCCAGAGGACAGGATCACACTTCAAAACGACCTTGACAGATTAGAGAACTGGGCCAAAACAAACAAGATGAACTTTAACAGGGAGAAATGTAAAGTATTGCACTTGGGCAAAAAAAATGAGAGGCACAAATACAAGATGGGGGACACCTGGCTTGAGAGCAGTACATGTGAAAAGGATCTAGGAGTCTTGGTTGACCACAAATTTGACATGAGCCAACAGTGTGACGCGGCAGCTAAAAAAGCCAATGCAATTCTGGGCTGCATCAATAGGAGTATAGCATCTAGATCAAGGGAAGTAATAGTGCCACTGTATTCTGCTCTGGTCAGACCTCACCTGGAGTACTGTGTCCAATTCTGGGCACCACAGTTCAAGAAGGACACTGACAAACTGGAACGTGTCCAGAGGAGGGCAACCAAAATGGTCAAAGGCCTGGAAACGATGCCTTATGAGGAACGGCTAAGGGAGCTGGCATGTTTAGCCTGGAGAAGAGGAGGTTAAGAGGTGATATGATAGCCATGTTCAAATATATAAAAGGATGTCATGTAGAGGAGGGAGAAAGGTTGTTTTCTGCTGCTCCAGAGAAGCGGACACGGAGCAATGGATCCAAACTAGAAGAAAGAAGATTCCACCTAAACATTAGGAAGAACTTCCTGACAGTAAGAGCTGTTCGACAGTGGAATTTGCTGCCAAGGAATGTGGTGGAGTCTCCTACTTTGGAGGTCTTTAAGCAGAGGCTTGACAACCATATGTCAGGAGTGCTCTGATGGTGTTTCCTGCTTGGCAGGGGGTTGGACTCGATGGCCCTTGTGGTCTATTCCAACTCTATGATTCTATGATTCTAAGGGTTCCTTAGGAAGAATGGACCGTTTTTAGTTTAGCCATTAAGCACATCAAAGCTGCTGTGTAATTATTCTAACTCCCTGAATGTTTTTCATCATTCTCATGCAGTAGAAAGGGACAAGGCTTTCCTGTAACACTTTTGAGGAGAGATGCTTGGTGGCCTTAGCTCCTAGTAGCTACCAAACCAAATATGGTGAAAGCAATGATGGGGATAGGTATGGGGAGCAGCTGCTGATGGTCATCTGGCCACATACAGTCAATATGTTGCCCACTCTGGTCTTTTGCAATAGCAAAGTTCACAAGCCTACTTACTTTTCAGCTATCCACTATAAGACTCATGTACTCCAAGTAGAAAACAGCCTAAGCTAATAATTTGGTTCCTGCAATTACTCCAAAGTTGATAGGCCTATTTTTAGGACCTATGATGTACATTCTGAGTAAACATAGGATTGTGGTACATATGATTGAAAAATTTGTGGACAATGTATCAAGAATAAACGTTTGTACTTGTGCTATCTACACACTCCCATTTGCTCTGCACCCAGTGCATTCCCATTACTAGTTTGGGAAGTGGTGTACACATGATATTAGCCGCAGACCAGCTATACTGTATCCATCCTGTCATTTCTTATGAAATATGTACTGCATTTTGATGCATTCCCCCCTCCAAACCAGTTTTGATCTGAATTAAGAAAAAACACACAACCTAGTTGCATTTTAGCCTGGTTACAATTTTGAAGTCCATTCATTTTTTTAGAAAGGATTGGAGAAAGGCCAACATTAAATATTACAATCTCTGTTCTTGTCCATAGTTGTTTAGAAATTTCTGGCGACACATGTTCATCTTGGAACTTGTGCTTGAATAGCTGCTGAATGTGCACCTGACTGGCTGTATGCAAGTGTGTGGAACTCATTTCCAGTCCCGGCTCAAAGGTTTGCACAGCGGCAGGAGATGGTGAGGGGAAAGAAACATCTGTTCAAAACCAAACACGGCCTCCTGTTAAATGGCCTAGAACGCTCCTGCTGGTGGGGTCCGGGGTGGGAAAGTGAACCAATGCTGGGAATGTTATGTCTGGAGGAGCTGGATAGGGGGTGTATGTCCATGGCAGGAGGGGGGCTCCCCCTATATCCTGAGAGCTGGTCACATCTGGGGAAGTCGTCTGGACCAAGTTGATGGCTCCCTCAGCTCACCTGGCTTTAATGACTCGTGATGCCGCAAGAAGTGGCCTTGTAATGGCCATTCCATGCTTGGCAAAGGAAAGGGGATGAAGGCAGCCTTGCTCAGATTTTTTTATTCCCATTAGGGACCTGGCACTTTTGCGGTAGAGTTGCCTACAGCTGGACAACATGAATATACGCATCCCCTCATTTTTTAAAAAACAGATTCATGGAAGATCTGAGAATTTATTAACAATCTGTTGTATGAGTATTGAGTCCTGGATTGCTTCATCAATGGATTTCGGTTTGTTTGTATTCTAATTGCTCATTTTTAAATATTATTACATTATGGCTCATTGCTCTCAGGATATTTTTATTTCACTAGATTGTGGGTGATTTTTGGTTAGGTATGTTTGGTCACCCTGACAGTATTCCACTTGAACGCTGCCCTAAGCCGGTGTACTGTCATGAGGTGCCCTTTGAGTGGGCTGCAGTGTGATCACAGGACAGTAGGCCTTGGAGTTTTTTGGCTATATTCTCTGCACCAAAGAGCCCCCACTTTCACAGACACTGAGTCATCAACCTTCTCGGACACCAGACACACCTTCAACCCAAACTTACATTTTTTTGCCATGGTGGGAGTGCTGTTTTAGTGACCCACTTATCACCAGGTCTTGACTTGCCAGTTGGAGACCAATAGAGTATGTGGCTTTGAACCACAAGGTATCATATTCAAGTTTAACTAAACTTACCAGGTGTTAGAATCAAACCCAGACAGTAACTGGTGATCCATAAGTTTTTTGATGATCAAAATCCCAAATTGTTTGCATCAAACCATGACATCTAGCAAAACTGTCTAGTACATGTTGGGGAACTCCCATTCAACCTTCTCTGCAGTTTAATGCAGAAGAAAGCCCTATTTTGATTAACAGGGAATGAGTGGTTGTGATTGGATCACCATGCTAGAAAGTCTGTGACTGAACTGGCTACTTGTTAAGAATGCCTAAGTTGTTTGTGATGCAGTTGCATCTAGCTTCTTTTATTTTATTCTTGTAGCTAACTGCTTCTTATTGCCTCCCCCTTGTAGGCTCAAAGGTACCTTCTGGTACCAAGTCCTTTCCTCCACTCATGTGCTTTGACCTCTCAGTTTGTTATAAATTTATATTTATTAAAACATTTCTCTCCTGCCTGTCCACTTGAAAACCCACAAGGCAGCAAGCAAAACTTCATTGAAACCTAGTAAAAAATTTAAACAACATTAATATGCAACAAGAAAAAATTTGCAGCCATTCAGCAGAGCATCGAGCTATCAAGAGCAGTAAATAAGTGGCAGCAGAAGACACACAAGACACCAAAGGACCACTTGAAAAGGACCATCTTTGCCAACAGCCCAGACCATAACAGAGAAGGACTCATGCTTTGAGGAAGTTCTACAGTGTGAGTGCCACTGCTGAAAAGGTTATATCCCATGTGCCCGTCCACTATATCTCTGATGAGAAGACACATAGGGTGGCATTCAACTTAACTCTTAAGTGGGGTATGTGTGTGTGGAACAAGGCCTGCTCATGCAATGAGACTTTCCCTTCTTTCCTCCCCGCTGTGCATGGCCCCCTCATGTCCACCAAACCTGTCCTGGGAGTTTACCCAGTCATCCAGAGCAAATTTAGGGGAAGTAGGTGGTGGGAAGTCCTATTCTGCGAGGAGACCTAGTTCCACGCATGCAGCAACTTACTTGAATCCTGCCCATAGAGCAAGGTCTCAATGGAAGATTTTAATATGTAGGTAGGTTCATGAGGGATAAAGCAGTTGTTGAAGTATTCCAGGCCACAGACCTGTTTGGCCGTTTATTTATTTATTTGACACATTTATTTGACACCTTTTGCCCCTATAAAGGACTCCCAAGGCCCTTAACAATGACTGAGGTCTAGCTCTAAGGGCCTTCTGGCAGTTCCCTCATTGCAAGAAGTAAAGTTATAGGGAACCAGGCAGAGGGCCTTGTCAGTAGTGGCACCCACTGTGTAGAACGCCCTTCTGTCAGATGTCGAAGAGATACGACCTTTCGTAGATATCTAAAGGCAGCCTTGTATTGGGTTGCTTTTAGTGTGTTCTGTTGTGTTTCTGTATATTACGTTGGAAGCTACCCTGAGTGGCTGGGGCAACCCAGTCAGATGGGCAGGGTAATAGTAATAATAATATTACACACACACACACACACACACACACACACACACACACACAGAAAAACAAAACCAAGTTTAAACAACCAAAACAGTTTTGGGAAAAAAGTAGGATTAAAACATAGTAAAGGGTTGCTGGAATAAAAAAATACATTGATTTCATTTAACGACATGAAATAGGAGTGAGTGCCACAACTGGCATGCCAGCACTGAAAAGGCTCTTTCTCGCATCTCTCTAGCTTTTCCTATCTAGGTGGCTGAACATAACACAGGGCCTCCGAAGATGAACCCAGTTGAGAGGCTGCTTTAAGGAGGAAGAAGTGATCCTTCAGCTATTTTTAGATTAAACAAATGGTCTTCTTCATTCTGTTGCTTGTTTTCAGTTCTTGATCGTTCTTGCAACCCCCTCTCCTTTCATGCTGATTTTGCATACTAAAAGACAGGAACATCTGGGTGGCCCCGACTTCACTACATGTGGGAAATGCAGGACATGGCAAGAGGAATGGACTTCTTTTCTTCTTGCTCTGTATAGAGTGTCACCTAAAGCTCATTGCCCAGTACTGGGTTTTTCTGCAAAAAGTGACCTCTTTCAGACAAAGGATTTAGCAGTTGTTTCTGGAGTATTCAGAGATGTCTGGGGTATTGGGATGCAGAAGAAACAATATAGCCAAAGGAAGTAGGGCACTAAATAGAACTCCTGGTCTTTGACTGGCCTTTGTGTCCAAGTGGCACACTGTTAACTTTGCTGAGCATGTCACCTCTGTCATATGGCTGGAAGTCCCATTAGTCACTGGATAATGGCATCTTTTGAGTCTAAGTGCATATTTTTTACCCAGCTTTCCTCATGACGTTAGCAATGTGGGGCTCTTTTGAGTTTGCACCTGCTTCTGGCTTCATTGTTCCAAGGTGGTGGGCCCTGGTTTTAAAGAGGCCCAGCATCATTGCTTCAAGAAAAAAGGTTTTGCTGAAACGCAGTTGGATCAGGATTTGCATATGTAGATACAGGGTAGAGCGGGGAAATGCTTTGCCCTTTGCCTGCTGGAGACTGTCCGAAACATCAGTGGGAAGCAGGAAAGTTCCCCTAGCAAGGGGCTCATAAAGCTGCAGGTGTGGGGATGTTGTTATTTAGTCTGCCGCCATGGAATGCGACGGTTTCTTTTAGGCTTGAAGAGTGGTCTACAATAATTAGTCCATTACGACTCTCTCACCCCGAGCGGAGTGGAGGGGGCAGCCCACCCTCAGACTTCTCTGAGTTTCACATCCTGAATTTTATGAACCCAAATTGTTGGGGGCATGGCGTTGTGTGGGAGGGGGTTGAGGGGGGTCAGATGCAGTCATCCCCCTCAATCACTCTGCATTTCTATGGCAACCAAATGCTATTCGGACACTTTGCATTTTGACCAATTTGTGAAAGTTTCCGAGAGAGTGAGCGCAAAGTGAGCTGTAGTTTCTTTACTGCGCTTGAACCGTCTCCACTGCTTGCCCATTTTATTACACGCTTATCGCCTCTTTCCCTCCCGCTTTTGAAATTGATTTCCTTTCCTTTCTTTCCCTATTCAGGGCCTAAACGCTGAATGTTCGATATTTCATTTGAGGCTTGCTAATCGCATTACTGCCCTTGACGTTTTACAGATATCATATTATGGGCCCAAATTTGGCAAATTATTAGCGCTGTAATGTATAGCTTGTCAAAGGTATTTAAGACACTAAGAGCCCAGGGCTTATCAGGGTGAGCAGAGAGCGCTTGTTGAGCTTTTGAAATGCAGAGAGGCTGTTATAAAACACACTGGGTGATTCTTCTTTTTTTTTAGCCCATGAAAAAAAAAGTTGAGAAAGAAAGAAAATGGAAGGGAGGGAAAAAAGTGTCATCCATTTATCAGGGTTTTCCAGGACTGATAAGCAGATTTCTTCTGTGTGCGTTTCACTGGAAATACGAGAAGCATTAAAAAATTTCACAAGCTGTCTGGGAACAAGGAACAAAATCTTTATTGAAAGGATGTAGCAATCATTTTACTGCCGTCTATCTCCTGGGAAAAAGGCTGTAACCAGCAGCTCCCCTACTGGTCACCAACTCGTATCATTGGGATCTTTAGGCATGGCAGCCCAGATCAGTCTTGCTGGGTGTCCCTTTGCTCCTGCTGGAAACTTCAGGACATGTATGTTGGTAAGTTCTTCAGAACTACAGGATCCTGAGAGCACTTCTGATGCTGGAACCCTGTTGCCTGTTGAGATTGGTAACTTTTCCACAATACCCAAGGGGCATGTAGAAAACATTCCATTGCACACAAGCTGTGGGGCTGGTCTTCATTGGCTTGAAGCATCTGTTTTACACAGACACCTTCTTTTCATTTAAAGAATTTTCATAATGATGATTGTGCCTGTTTACTTACTGTCCCTGCTTTAGTTTGCCTGTCGGCATCTAAGAATAAAACGACTTTGGTCTTAAAGGCAAATTGAACAGATCTAAGTTGGCTACTGGCCAGTCCTAGTCCACAGGTGAAAGTTATGAAAGCATGAAGAACTAACATTGCTGAGTGGAGGATGCTTCTGCCTCTTTTCTAGGTAGATAAGGGCTGAGTCATGTTAAGAACTAGGACATTCTCCTTGTATGTGCATCACTTGCTCCTTTTAGCTCAAAAGTAGAGAAGGAGGTAGATGAGCCAGGGTCGCCCTTTGCACTCACCATTGTGATGCTAAGAAGCTGTGGAGTTCGCAAACATTCCCCCCTCCTTTTGCAGTTCTCCTGGGGAGGGGGCAGTTCACTCCCTGCTGGCAGCAGAATGGATATCATGGCCCTTATTATGGAGTTAGACAGGCAGAGCCCAACCGCAGAGAGCTGTCAGTCCCACTTCTTGGTGACAAAAACAAGCCATAAATAAGCAAATGCTTCACAGCAAGGGAGCCTGTATATGTGTGTGTGCATGTTGAAGAAAGGGGAGAGAGAGAAAGAGAGAGAATAAAAGAGTGTGTCTGTGTGACAGTATTTTTATTCTGTGTATTTGTGCCTGTACGGAAAAAGTACCTGCTGTGTGTGTTTTGGTGCTTTGACTGTGTATGTGTGTTGTGCTTGTATATGTGTGCACATGTGTATGTACTTAAGTGTGTTTCTGTAGCTACAAGCAAGCAATAATTTTGTAGATTTTTTTGCATTAGTGGAGATCCAAGAGTACCTTATTTGTATAGGTGCAAATTAGTTTCTGTCCTGTGGCACTGAGGGCAACTATATAGCTAGGGATGCTTATATGCAAATATTAAAAGGCCACACTGTGTTATATTTACAAGAGACTTGCATTTATTCATACACTGTGTATTTCAACTTTTTGTGTATTTCAGCTTTTTGTACAGCATTTTGTGACTATAGCAGAAATGTGTGTGTACCTTGTGTGCAGCTACGCTTTGAATGGTGAGCATGAGACAGCATAGACATTTTTGCTGCCTGATACAAACATTTAAACTGTTTGAACTGTGTAACCTACAGAATATTGCAGATCACTTCCTTTAAGCAGGATGCACAGAAATTTACTGATTTCAGGCTCATCCACACTTCCTTTTGTGCTGCGTTTTCTAGGCACAGGTCCGGAATTTCTATGTCTGTGCCTGAACACTGCTTTCCCTGGGAAAATCTGCTGTTTACCACTGAATCAGAACAAATGACAATCAGTGGTAAACAATGGGTTTTCCCAGGGAAAGTGGTGGGACAATACAAAAAACCTGCTTGGACGCTGACCTAGAAATCCCAGACCTGTGCCTAGGAAGTATGGCGCAAAAGAAAGTGTGGGTAGAGCCCTTCATGATGCATCCTGAATACAAAAGTTGATCTTCACAGTTTCATGGATCTCTTCCTCCACCATTACTACTCACGTAAGTAAACTACATAGCTGAAGCTCATAAAGGTAAAGGTACCCCTGCCCGCATGGGCCAGTCGTGACCGACTCTGGGGTTGCGCGCCCATCTCGCTTAAGATGGGAAGAACACTTCCGGATCACGTGGCCAGCGTGACGAAGCTGCTCTGGCGAGCCTGCACCAGCGCAGCACACGGAAACGGCGTTTACCTTCCCACTATAAAGCGGTACCTATTTATCTACTTGCACTTAAGAGTGCTTTCGAACTGCTAGGTGGGCAGGAGCTGGGACCGAACAACGGGAGCTCACCCCGCTGCGGGGATTCGAACCGCCGACCATACGATCGGCAAGTCCTAGGCGCTGAGGTTTTACCCACAGCGCCACCCGCGTCCCTGCAGCTGAAGCTCATATCACATGGCAAAGGAAATATCAATTACAACAAGAGAAGGGGGGCACAAGTATGGCATTGCCTTTGCGGGTAAGGAGGTAGGAGAAAAGCAAGTATGCACATTAGATGACACTGGGAGGGTCACAATATAGCACAGTTGCTTTGTGTTCTCTTGTCATGCCACACTTGTCCCCATAGCAGGAAGTGTAATTTGGGTTCTATATGCTTCTACTAGAGTCTGGAACAGTGGACATCAGTGGTACAACCTGCCTAGTGTCTCCTCACTTGCATGCCCCTCCCCACTAGCCATGCTATAAGCTTTTGGTTGAACCAGTGCCAGTGCCAGTAGCTCCTTGCATGCTGAGTAAAGATGACTGGGGGACTTGAGTTCAAGGGAGGGAGAGGGAAGGAAGCTTTCCCTCCTCTGAGGTGAGAGGCTTCAAGAAGGTGTTGAGGGAGATCAGAAAGTGAGATAAAAGGTTAATATGAAGCAGCAACAACAATTATTGTTTTTATTATAATGGTGGAGGATAAAGAGAAGAAAGCTGTTATAGAAGGAACAAGTTAAGAAATTGCTAGCTGATTATGCCAAGCTCTGCATCCATCTGCCACCATTTTGAGACTATCTGTGCCCCTGCACCACCATTTTGTAACTGATAGGCCTCAGTAATTTTAAGTGAACCCTGGGGCTTCGGAGTTTTTTAATCTGTGTATTAGAGGACATGGCTACAGAGACCTTAAGGCCCTAGGTCTTCAAGAAGTAGTTTCTTATGAATCAAAGAAGATGATATTTGTTGAATTTCACACTTAAAAGTACTTCCTTTCCTTTTACTGTGAATCTGTTTCGTGCTGTTCCAAATAGCATATGAATAGAATATGATCAGAAGGAGATCCTGAACAAATGATTACTCCCCCTAGACAGCATCTAGAGAATTGCAGGAGGGATGAGTAAGTTCACCTTTGCCCACTGGAGGAGCAAAGAAGGCGTTTATACCCAAGGACCAATAGATTTCAGGTCCCTAATGTCCAAATCCTTATGATCTACCTTCTGGAATATTTCCAGCACTCTACAAAGTATTGGCCCTAAAAAGAAACAGTGATGCAGTGAGGACACCCTCATTCTTTGTCATTCCATTTGTTGGAGTAGAGATACTTTAAGCCAGGTCATCACCCAGTACCAAAATTTGAATAGTAGGGGTTTTACAGATCCTGAGTTAGGTGTGTGTGTAACGTCACCTGAAGCTTGTTTTTTCTGTTTCACCCTAGACTGGAACTGGGGAGGAGGAGGAACTGTAGAAAGGGCCCTTTTCTTATGTCTGGAGTTAGTTCACTGGAAGTAAATAGCAGGTGTGTAAGATGAAATGCAAGTCTTTGTGAAAGATGAACAGTTAGAAAGTAAGGCTGAGGTCTTAAATATCCAGATCCTACCTCTCTACTGGTTGGTCTTCGTGTCCCTTCACATTCAATGCCTCTATTTTCTACTTGTAGTTAACACCCGTCCCTACACACACGCAAGGGAATTCTATCCATGCAAAGGTTTTATATCACCCGCCAGCATTGAATCCAAGTGGATTAATTAATTCATGTCTGTAAAAAGCTTGTTAAGTGCTGTAGCGATGATTATATTGTGGAGTGCCTAACAACAACACCCCCTTCCGGATTCCCAATTTGACTCTAAAACTGGAGTAAAGAAGATAGACAGCCAAATAGGGGCCATACTAGGAGGGCTTTAAACTTTGTTGCTCTGTCTAGGCTGAAGTTTGTGCTTCTTTTCTCTCTCCTTTTTTGTGTATTTTGTTTGGGTTAGCATGGTTGTGTTCCTCCCCTCCCGGCAGCTGCTCAGGATGCAATATTTCCCCCTCACGCACTCTCTCCCTTATGAAATGGCGTGTCGGTAAGTGCTACTTAAGAAAACACATGTTCTCCCCCTTGAAAGCAGCCCCCCCTCCTCACACCAACACCTTTCTTTATTCGACCCAAACCTCACCGAAGGGAATTCGCAACAACTGCGGTGATAAATCCGCCCGCAGATAATTGGCAAGAAAACAACACTTGTGCAGTATATAACGTTTTATGGTTGTTTCATGTACTTTATTATAATACTAATGAGCAGTTATATATCAGGAGCTAACTGCACGCCGGATTAGCTTGTTAGCATGATATGAAATGGCAGAGCAAATAGTCTGGGCCTCCTCGTCCGCCTGCTCGCTCTTCCCCTCCGCCCTGCTTGCATTCCCATTTGCACTGAGTAATTAGTATGCAAATTAGAGCCCAGGACCACACAAGTTCTAGTATATTACAAGGGCTTTATTATACTCTTGTGAGTGTATGATGGAAATGGCCCATGGCAGTGTTTATCTCACTACCTCTCTCTCTGTCTATGTCTCTCTCGCTTTCATCCATACCTAACATTGGCCAAGAATAAACACACATTGCTCTGGGCCCGTCACGTTATGGGTCCCTGAAGAACTCACCAGCTTGGCTTTGCCCCAGCAATGGGATCTTCTGTCTGGAAATGCCATATCAATGATGTTCATGATAATAATGTTGATGTTGGTGGCTGTGATGATGATGGTGGAATGGTGGTGGATATAGCCCTTCAAACTCACTCAGCTTCCGTCGGCAGTGTTAATAACAGGAAGACCGGGGGAATATTTTTCTGATGCAAACACTACTCTTTCTGTTTAGATTGCTGCAACCAATTGACCACTCTCTATCCTGAACCACTCCCCATACATGCTCTCTTCATAGAGCATAGCTCTTGTCCCATTCTGAAATTGCTGCAGGTTTCCTGTTAATCTGGGTCAAGAACCATCCTCTGTGAAAGCAGGGTTTTATTCTCTGGATCTCTTGTGTGACATCCAGGGGACTGAGGGAGCAGAATGGCTGTGCCTTTCTTGCTGTTGGCACTGTGCCCCTCTCTGTACCGATTGTCTTTGCTTCCTTGTTCGAAGAACAAGTGCAAATATAGCAACACAACATTTGTGTTGGCTTGCCAAGTGTGTCAGTCAGGCGGCAGAAGCAGGCTGGGTAAATCTGGTTTATATGGGGAAAGCTTCTGAAGAGACCTGATTTCAGATGCCAGTAAGATGAAGCTCTTGTATTGATCAAAGGCATTGGATTGATACGGAAGGATCCATTTGATAGAGCGTAAAAATAAGAGAGGATTGGCAGTGGGGCTGTCTTCTGGGTATAACTGATGGACTACCTTCTCAAGAGTCATTTTCACATTCAAGACCAAGAGGCCCTTGAAAAATTGCAGGGGCACCAGGTTTTCTGGTTTTGGTCAAATGTGCCCCCTTTTAGCCATGTAATTCATTATCCTAAAGAGCTAATCCAGCAAGAGGGCTTTGGCTTGGCCTAGAGAAACCACTCTGCCTTACATCTAGTGGTAAAAGATAAAGGTACCCCTGCCCGTACGGGCCAGTCTTGACAGACTCTAGGGTTGTGCGCCCATCTCACTTAAGAGGCCAGGGGCCAGCGCTGTCCGGAGACACTTCCGGGTCACGTGGCCAGCGTGACAAAGCCGCATCTGGCGAGCCAGCGCAGCACACGGAAACACCGTTTACCTTCCCGCCAGTAAGCGGTCCCTATTTATCTACTTGCACCCGGAGGTGCTTTCAAACTGCTAGGTTGGCAGGCGCTGGGACCGAGCAACGGGCGCGCACCCCGCTGTGGGAATTCGAACCGCCGACCTGATAATCGGCAAGTCCTAGGCGCTGAGGCTTTTACCCACAGCGCCACCCACGTCCCCTACATCTAGTGGAGTGGTGTCTAAATGTACAGTTTTTTTTGAGCTTTTATTCAGTCCATGCAAACTTACTGTTTAGTGTGCTGTACTGTTATTCAGAGGTATTATCAGCATTTCATTGTGTACACACATCCCAAATTACAGCAGCACCAAAAACATTCCCATAATAGAATTTCTCATGGCCTAGTAAACCAAAATCTGGGCTTATATTGGAGCACTATTTTAAGATAGATGTATTCCACCCCAGCTGGCTAATTGTTAATAATTTGGCACAAATTATTGAATATAGGGTTGCTGTATTTTCAAAAGTGAAAATCTGGACAAAGTTTTTGGCTTTTTCGGGGATGGGGACAACCCCCCACCCAAAAAAATATTTGGACTTTTTTATATTTTTAAGGCATTTTTCCTTAAAAATCACCCTAATTGCTGTATGTCCCCAGACTTTTTGCCGATTCGGCGAAAATCCACCCAGACATCATTTTGACAGTCTGATTCCTATACGTATAGCAGCCCTATGAATATAAACTGCAAAATAAGTTTTAAAAAACAAACAAACACCCACCCTTCAATGCTGAGGAGGAATAAAAGCTTTGGGTGGTGTTCATTTATTGTGTCTCATCAGCAAAAGGATTCCTGCTTCCACGATGGGGTTTTGAACCCGGGGCCCTACCCAAATCTGCTCCATGTGTTTGAAAACCTCAGAACAGAATTAAGGCACATGCACAGGGAGGAGAGGGAGAGAATGTTCTGTTGCATAAGCAAAAGAAATCTATGGTGTAGCACTGCATTGGACATAACTATTCTGGTGTATGTAGTTTGCCCTTGTAGGATAGCATCTGCAGGTATGTTTTGTCATCTAGAATAACTCGCCTTTGCTGAGTGGGTTGTCCATGCCGGTAAGATGACAACAGAGGGCAAATTGCATAGGGGCAGATTGTTCACCAGGAGAATAAATATCAGCAGAGATGTTGCTCTGTCTCTTAGCTGTGTACTTCTACAACAGAGCTTTGAAGGTCTTTGGGATCTAGTAAAGAACACGGAAGAGCCACAAGTCCCCAGGAAAAATGAAAAAACAAAAACAAAAAAACCTTGACTGCATTAATACTTAGCATAAAATACATGGAGGGAGGGGTAGAATCTGTATAGCCGGCAGTTTTTGCAAAGCGCTGAAGTACGCCACACATCACCCTCTGACAGGCCCTGATGTTAGCTCCCAGAATGGATCACAGGAGACTCATTAGAAAAAACAAATATTATCGCACGCTGTGGTGATTTATGGGGAAAAATGAAAAAATTTGTGTTGTTGCGTCCTCGCTTTCCTCTGCCTTCATGCAGGAAGGTTATTTATGGCACTGGGCCCTTAGCAAGAAACAGTGAAGCTGTTGCTGCTACAAACTGCTTGGGTTTGATTTTTATTAGCAACTTAAATTTTTCTTGGCCCAACCCCTTGCCCCTGTTGTTATTAAATTGGTCTCCTTTGAACATAACATTAAATTTGATCTTTTTGCTAGCACCCAGTGTCATGTAGCAAATTGGGGAGGGGCAATGAAAGGAATTGCTAGAAAATGTTTGTTTCCTCTCATTTGTGTAGCACCATTTTAATTCAGGAATGCAAGCATACAGTTATTGTCAGAGGAGCAACTATAACAATATTTTCAGTTCCAGCCTATTGTTTTCCGCATCAGTTAGAATTAGCCTGTTGCACTTGAAGCTGCAGTTTGAATTCTACATAAATATAGCAACATGATGGAAAGACTTCAGGCTTGCAGGATCTACTTGGTTTCTTACAAGAACTCAGAGATCCATCAACTAGAGGCAGATGCAAAATGGTAGCCAGAGTGGCACTGAAGAGCCAATTATCTATTGCAGAGGTTTTCAACCTTTTCGAGTCCACGGCTCCTTTGACCAACTACATTCTTACTGTGGCACCCCTGTGGGGCTCAGGAGCCCAGTTTTGTCACCCCTTGCTTGCAGAGCTAACATCCTCTTACCCTTTTTTGGGCACCCTCCCTTAGGAGTGTTCCCTCAGCCTCCTCTCCTTCCTCTTTGGGAGTCCATTGGGCAGCTGCTGCTGCCACCCCTGGTCTCTGAGCTCTGCCCCCCTCCTGCCTCAAAGAGAGGTGTTTCCTCACACTGCCACACAGGAGCCTGAGACTTGTATGTCCATTCCCAACAGCAAGAGCTGGTGGACTGGCTGGCTAGGTTTCCTTGCCTGTTTGCTTGCATACTCCAAGGCTGCCGCAGCTCCTGGCAGCCAGCACTCCCTGGCTAGCCCCTGAAGCACCATTCACCTGTGGAGCTTGTAGCCAGGGCTGCTGCAGCAAACAGCTGTGCAAGCATTTGGGAGGCAAAGATGCAAGAGGGCATCAGAGGAGGGAAGGAAGGAAAGAGGGACAGAGGCCAGTGTTGCCCAGGCACCCCTGACCACCATTCAAGGCACCCCAGGGCGCCACAACAAGCTAGTTGAAAACCACTGATTTATTGCATTAATATGACCTGACCATGCAATTACTAATCTACATCTGAGTTGCTGTTGATCAGTTTTTAAAAGCACAATCTGGGGGTGTGGGAGCTGGAAGCCCTTCTGTTCTTGCTATTGTTAAATATGTTGGAAACGGAAATAGTTGAATAGTTGTTGATCTACTGCAAATCACCCAGAGATTTACTAATAGATCCTCATCTGCATTTTGCTTACTCCCTTTACAGAAGAATAGAGCTTCCCACATTTTAGAATGTATATCCTAATGTGAGTTATCTTCACATTGCCCCCCAAATGAGTAGCATGTTAATCCAACAATAAAGATTTTTAATGGTTTTGTCATGGTCATCTGGTCCCAATGCAGTCTGGTTTTTTTTTGGGGGGGTGTTGTAAAATCTACCCCAAGAAAATAATAATAAAAAAATACATGGAGATGATACTTGAGCACACTTAGCATGCTTACTTATTTTCTTTTGGCCCCTTGGCAAGCCATAGATTTCTCTGGCATAGAAAGAGCAACAGACAAGTTACATTTGATGGCAACTATCACATATGCGTCTCTAAGGAATGCATGGGGTGACCATGCCATGAGCGCACATAGGTACCTCTATGTATGGGCCCTAAGACTAGGTCATACAGGATCCTGGCATGCACATTCTGCTAAGGAGTATGGCCCCAACCTACCATTTATAATATTCTGCATGAAGTGGAACTAATGCATGTGCATTTGTACGTATGTGTGCCCTACCTACACAATTAGAGGTGGGTGGTTCTTCTATACACACACTAAATTCACACCAGGTTCACATTAAATAACTGCACAGCAGTGGAGCCTTATCCTGTGGCTCATTTGTAGTCCAGTGCATGTTGAACATGTTGGGACCTCATGTGAACTCTTTCTGCCTCTGTTGGGAAAGAAAGATGGAATATATTTGATTTGGGAGTGTTTTCCAACTATAACACATGCTCATAAGTCTGAGAAATTTGTATTGACCAGCTCACTTCCCCTAGATGTCTCTTTTTATCCAGCTTGAAGAATAAAAGCTGATGATTCCTCTGTACTTAATGATCAATGGTGTATGTAGGTTGATGCCTCTGCTGGGGGTCTTGTGGTGTCTGGTCATCCTGGCAGATTGAATAGGGGTGAAGCTAAGAGATAGGTTTGAAGTGGTGGGGGATGTGCAGGTGGGAATTTCTCCCAGATTTTAAGTCTGGGAAGGGTTACCAGGACAGTAGTCTAAACCTCAGTTATGATGCAATCCACCGAATTTACTACAGTAATTAACTTGAAAAAAACAGTTGTCAAGTTTTTATTTCTTCTAAAACAGTCTACTTGATTAGAAAGATCTAACTCATGGGGAAGCCTCTTGTCCAAAGGCTACTCTGTGTCACTGCTAAAAACTAAGCTGGTTTTAAAAACTTTTTTATTCCTTAACTTTATTGGGTTTTAACATGTATATAAGTTTAACACTTGAAATTACCAAAGTTGAAAACTATTCATGTCACCCCTTTCTTCCTGTCTGATTTTGAATATAAATGTACCTCTGTATCTTTGTCCTGAATCCACAGCCCTTTAGTTTATAGTATCTTCTTCCTGTGACAGTCTTTAAAACTTGTTATTAAATTACCTATGAAGTTAAACAAAGAAGAACTCCATAAACCTCTCACAATAAAGTCAAGATTCTTTTATCAAGTGGCAAGTCATGCTTGACAGGGGGTTCCCTCCCCCAGTATTGATATGGCTATCAAGTTGCAGTTGACCATGTCTGCCCCTTTCAAGGCATGTCTACTTAGCTATGTGGCTAATGAAACCACCCCACTTCCTTTGTGCTTTAGGATGAGGTGGATTGTGGGGGGCAGAGAATTTCTTCTTAGTGCAGATGCACAGGAGGATACAAGGTAACCCTTTTGTTTGCTGTGGGAAGAGTTGGCACTTTGTTCTTTGTCTTTACGATGTGTTGCATAATGGCAACCTGCAGCCCTTGAATAGCTTCAATAGACATCACTCTAATGATCCCATGGTGCTCAGCAGCACAAGTGCTACTCTCAACTCTTGTAATGCATACTGTCCTCACTCATTTCTGCCAGGCTCCTGGGCACTGTTGCTAAGTGTCCCCAGGGCTGGAGTGAGCATGCAAGCGCCCCCCTTCCCCAATCTCTCTGGGTGGCTAGGCAGTCCCATTTTTTTTTGCCTGGCTGCTCTTTTGCTAAGCACCCCTGCAGTGATGCAATAAGCTTTCCGGAGCAATGGTTATCGGTTGGCCTTTTACTCTTTTGTACAAAACCCAAATGTCCTCCTGTTCTTCCTTCTCAGCTCCTCCCTCTCCTCCCCCTCCCAACTGTGATTGCCTTTCAATAGAAGGGCCAGCAAAGGAGGGGTTAATACCCAGTGGCACCTGCAGCTTGGCTGGTGGTGTTGACATGAGGAGGAGGGGAGATTCTTGGTGGGTGGGGGGGCAAGCAGAATGAGGAGGGGGAATGGTTGGTGGCTTTATTATAAAGAGCTCAGCAGGCCCTGGGCTGCCATTGTCCAAGTGGCAAATAAATAAATAGGAGAAAGCAAGTCTTCCCTATGGCTCCACCACGGGAGGTTAACAGCTGGGCATGACATGACAAATTGGACCCTTTTTGGTAGAGATGGATCCTATCAGCCCTGAGCAGTAGAGCTTAAGCGGGAGGGAACATCGCAAAGGGCTTGTTTAACTTTGGAAGGGATTTTCCTTCCTTGCTGCCATGTATGTGGCTTTCTTCTCTTACAAAGTTTACCCCTTGAGGTAACAACATTATGGGCTTAATGTCAGAATAGACCACACAAGCCCATTTGGGAATTTATGTTTCTTTTCTTTAGTCAAGAAGCCCTTTGCAGGGAGCCAGAACCAGCTCTGTAAATTAGGTGCTCACCTCCACCACACCCATTTCATGTTTCATACAGTCTACCTGTTTCTTCCGCTGGGATTTTTTAAAGGAATATAGTTTTCTGATGAATTACAAACTTTAGATTTAGACCGATACAATGGTGCCGGGACGGGGGAGGCTGGGGGGGGGCGTGGTCCTGGGTGCATTTTTTTGATGGGGCACAACCAGACATCCCTTTGACAAGCTCCCTCATCAGAGCCTGAAACAGCTGAAAGAAACCAGATGCAGCTCCACTCCCAGGTCAAGCCTGAGAGAGTCGAAGAGAGTCGTGGCAATGTTGCTGTTCACTCTCCTCAGTTGCAGTGTGCCAGCCGCAGTAGCTCCACCCCTGGGTCAGGCCTGACGGGGTTGCAGCGAGCTCCCTCCAAGCCCCACCCCCCCTTGGGGGTGCCCCCCATGCTCTTGCCCCAGGCAGTGCTAGCCTATGCTCTGCCGCTAGACTGATAACCCCCAGTTGCCCCCCCTCCCCCCACAAAGAAACCCCAGAGCTATTTGACATGCTATGGTTGGTTTCTTAGCATTAGAATCCAATGGATGCCATTTTAAAACTTGTGGGATGGATTTGCTTGTTAACAATAGGCACCTTGGAAGCTGCTTTATATTGAGCCAGGCCATTGGTCCATCTAGCTCAGTACTGCCTACACTGACAGGCAGCAGCTCTACAGGGTTTCAGGCAGGAGACATTAGCTCTATCTGGAGATGTTGCGGATTGAACCTGGGACCTTCTGCATGCGAAGCACATGTTCTGCCACTGAGCTCTGGCCCTTCCCCTAGCTGATTTCAGAATTTTGCCTCATTTCGGAAATGAAAAGTGCCAGACAGGAGTCACCCACCCCATTTCGCTGCCTGCCACACCTCTGAAGCCTCACTTACTAGGGTCACGTGGCTGTGGTTTTTGGGTTTCAGCAAGATATTCTAAAAAGCCTGTGAGATCTCACTGGACGCCACAGCTGCTTCTCCTTGCTTCTTCAGTGGTGGTGGCAGGGTGCAGGTGGGGTACCCCCGCCCGCCACAGAAGTGAGGAGAAGCAGTGGGGGAAAGGGTTTGGAGCAACCAAATTCAGGGAGGTAAGGCCCAGAACGGTAGAGGGTTCAGAGCCCTCTCTTCTGTGTGCTTGTCTTGCTGTTAAAGTATGGTGACCCCTCCCCTACTTTCTGTGAGTGGACTGGACAAGTGAAAAATGTCTCCATCACATTTAGTTTTAGCCTAATTCACTTGCAGAGGTGATTAGCGTTAGATTTTCTGGTCCTGTTCTTCGCCCCACCCCCCAGCCACATTGAAAGCTATTCCAGACTTCCCAGAAGAGGACAGTAGAGACAAAAAGTGACGTCTGGCTACTGAGTGCTGATGGGGGAGGCAAAAAGCTAAGATTACAATGCCTGGAGAATACTTTTAGCATTAACTTAGAGCTGGACAAGCATGAACTTTACAAAGCATGTATTTCATGCCCTTCTAAATACATTGCTGAAAGCAAATTCAAATCTCTGGTGTAAATCTATCCTTTAGAAATTTTAAGAAATATAGAGCGAGATCACTGTTTTTTGAAAGTTTGTATAATGAACCCCCCCTTTGTGTGTAGGAATCTGTGACTGTGACTGTTGCTTTACTTAGGTGTATAAATTAATGCCTCACAGTGCCCCCCCCAGCAAAAATAACAAAGGGTCTTGTGGCACCTTCAGTACTAACAAATTTATTATGACGTAAGCTTTTGTGGACTCAAGGTGCTTAAGTAGCTTTCAGTGCAGATAAAAAAACAACCTTAGGTGTGAATGTGACAGATATTTTAAGTAAACCTCGTTGGGAAAATAAAATCCCACAAGACTAGGCGTGTAGTAGAAACTTCTTCTGAAGGCATTCAGCACTCCCCCTCTTTCTTCAGATCCAAATAACTTTCTCCTCTTGTCCCTCATTCTGCAAGTTAGGGTATAGGATAAGAGATAAATACATATAGGAGAGAGAGAGAACTTGGAAGAGAATGGCAGAGCTGCCACTTGAGCATCAGTATACAAGCTTCCTAAGCATTATAAGATGAAACTCTGAATCTCAGCATATGCTTCCTGGGGGTAGACAACATGCCTTCGTTCTGTAGCATGCAGCTGATTCTGTGGAGCCCACCCAAGGGAATAGTACTACTTTCCCGCTTGCATTCCAGCAGTTGAGACTGACCTCAAGACGTGGGGGGAAACATTTTCTTTCAAATAAAACAAAACACCAGTCCCTCTATTTCTGAAGTTGACAAGAATATATTTATGTACAAGGAGGGGATATTTGCAGGCTTGAGGGAACCCCAAGATTTACAGAAGTACAAAAAAAATTAACAAACAAAATACCCAAAGGGGAGACACCTCCCCAGTCGAAAAAGAACTGAGCATGCTTAGTTGCTGCATACTGCTTTTTCATGTTAGAGCTTGGAAGTGCAAATCAGGGAAATGGGAAGTATATCCTATAGAAGGGCATGGCTGGCTGACTGGAACTCTGAATAGGAAAACTCCATGCTGCAACATTTTGTTGTTCCACTTGTAAATTTCTGGTTTTCTTTGTGTCCAGAGAAGAGTCTGTACACCTGATATATTATTTTAGCCTGGGCTACATGTGTAGGTACATGTAGATGGGGTGTGTCTTCTTGTATGCATCTGCAGCCCTTTTGTTCATTATATGTATTTCAATGTTGAATCAATGTTGAAAACTTATAGGGGCTGAAGGAATTCTGTTTTTCTAGTTCTATTCTGGGAAACCAGAGCACCCCTCTCTATGCTAGAGTAAGATGCCGACCCTGTCCTTCTAAGCAAGAGTTGCTATCCCAATAGTGAGACTGCTTCCTCAACCCATCAAATGGTCCCTTACCCATTTACGGTAAGAAAATTTTCCTTTCCCTCACAACTTTACCTGGGGCCTTACACATAAATACACAATCTCTCTCTCTCTCTCTCTCTCTCTCTCTCTCTCTCTCTCTTTGTGTCTCATATCTCCACTCCTGCCCATAAACGCCACAGTGAGGCCACAGCCTGATTGAATTTGGAAGCCTTTGTTTACAGACGTCTGGCTGGACAAGAGGCTATTTATTGAATTTTCCGTGAAATGTTGCTCCCTTAATGCTGTAAAGAGCAGGCTGCCCACATCAAGAGGGAGGTTGTGTTAACAGATCAGGTTACTCTAAGATGCATTGTATGCCTGTCCCACACTCTTTCTGCATGCTCAGGCAAGCCTAAGTGTGTGCCTGTGTGTATACATACACATATCATTGGAGACTGATGTTGGGATTGCACTATAGTGGGAAACTGTCTTTTGCCCATGGAGTTGTATCTTCCTCACACCAGAAAGGACTGGTAGTTCTTTTCAAAGGGACTCTGTCATTACAAGGCTAGTTGTGCTGGTACATCACCTTCACATAGGGGTAGAATGGGCTGTTGAGAAAATTAATTATATAAGATTGTATCCCAGATTCTAGCCCCACAAGCAGAAATTCATGGTGAAGTATTTTGCTTTCTGCTTTTTGGAAATTTTGGCAGCCTAAGTATAAGACTGGCCAATACTCCAATATTTGGGAGGCTTGGAGTGTTCCTCAAGAACAGGTGGGGCTTGTGCCTGATCAGTGTCTGGGCAATGGTGGCTATTTATGGGAGTTAACCAATAAGCATGATCTGTGTATTCATAGATGCTGTTATGCAAAAAGGAACATCATTGAATGCATTACAGCAGAGATGTATTTTGTGATGCAGGCACTCTATTTTTTGTTGTTTTTGTTTTTGTTAGATGTCTTAAGTTAAAAAGAAAAGAACAAATTAATGTGACCAAATATTTTGGTGGAAGGAAATAAATTACAGGTCTGTTGTGCTTATAGATTAAGGTTTTTTTGCAAAGCATGTAAAAGATCCACACCACATCTTTTGACCTCTAATCCTGTTTCGCAATGGGGAGGGTGTGAGTTATATTCTGCCTAAAATAAGCTGAGTCTACAATTTTCTCCTGTTGCAGTTATCATTACATGGGTTTCCTCTCCTCCTTGGAAAGAGAAAGTTATGTGTGCAAATGTATATTGAAAGGCTCTGAACTGAAAGCCCCAGGATTCCCAAGGAAAAATAAAAGGGCTTCGGAGAGTCCATGTGTTCACCATGTTAGAAAAACAAACCCCCACAAATAGAGCATACCAAACACTGTGAAGAGGAGGTGATTTCAAGGAGAACTGGAGGGGTGTGTCCCCAGCATCGCAGCATTTATTTGGGTCTTCCTTCATTGGTGCAGGCAGGAGGGCAGGATGGTTGTGGGATTGTTTTCTCAGACTGATTGGTTTATTTATCCTTGGACCAGACTCCCATCTGGTCCAACTTCAAACGGGAGCTGTGGCAAAGCTACCGGGAGAGAGCAGCTGAGGAAAGCATAGAAGTATTCCTGGAAATAGAAGTGGCTGTGTGTGAAGGGGAATAGTCAGGATTGGCTCCCAGAGCCAAGCTGTATAACTCACTGTATTTTGCTTGCCTTTATTTATTTAATGAAAATGTTTATATACCATTTCTCTTTAATATGAAGATGGTATATAAGAAAACAATTCAATACAAAATCACAATTCAAAATACAATAAAAGTAATCCAATTACAACAGCATACTACAGTTTCAGTAACCAGGAATCATTCAGTTGATAGGTTCCAGCTGTATCTCAAGGGAGAGTTCACTCCACAAGCTGGGAGCCACCACTGAAAAGGCCTACCTCCAGGTTGCTGCAACTTAAACCTCTGCAAGCTAACATAACCTAATAGGGTTATCTCCCAAGATCTTAGTGAATGGACAGGTGTAGGTGGCAGAAGGTGTTACTTTAGATGGTAGTCAGTGTGAATCCTTTAACAGTTGTAATATGTGCACAGTAGTTTGCCTCACTTAGCATCTTAGTTGCTGCATCATGAGTTGCAGCTTTTGAACCAGTCTTAAGGACAATCCCACATAGAGGGCATTCCAGTTGTCCAGTCTTGAGGTTACCGATGCTAGGCTATCTAAGTCCAGGAATGGCCGTAACTAATGCAGTTACAAACGGCACGCTTAGACATGGAGACATCCAGTGAAAAAGATGAATCAAGGAACACCTCCATCCCAGGCTACATATCTTCAGGGCTACATACCTTCAGGGGGAGTACAACCCTGTCTTGAACAGGTACACTCTTCCAGGGCTTCAGTCTTATCAGGATTCAGCTGCAGCATATTGGCTGTCTTTCTGCTTCCAGACACCATCCCTGACACCACTACTGCTTCCAGACACCATCCCTGAATCATTCCTGATTCAGATGTAACAACATGACAGAAAGAAAGCTGGGTATCATCAATATACTAAAAATGTTTAGCTCCAAGTCCCCTCAAGACCACCCCCAATAGCTTTCTATAGATTGTAAACTGAGAAGATGATTCCTTGCAGCACACCACAGCATAACTGTCAGGGGTCCGAAAAGCAGTCATTCAGTGTTGCTGTCTCAGACCATCCCCACAGGCAGAGCAGAAAGCAGGGCTTCCAACTCACAAATTATGGAGGTGGTCCAGGAGGAGACAATGGTTAATGATACCAAAAGCCACTGAGAAACTGAGCAAGCATAACATGGTCACATTCCCTTATCTCTCCCAATCATCTGTAAAGGCAACCAAGCTTTATTCCATCCCAAAATCATGTCCAAACTTAGACTGAAATATTAGATAATCCATATCCTCCAATAGTTAGCTGAACTGAAACCACCCTTTTAAGCAGCTTACTCAAAAATAGGATATTACCAACTGAGTGTTAGTTGTTTTAAAAAATGTAAAGGTAAAGGTACCCCTGCCCGTACGGGCCAGTCTTGACAGACTCTAGGGTTGTGCGCTCATCTCACTTTAGAGGCCGGGAGCCAGCGCTGTCCGCAGACACTTCCAGGTCACGTGGCCAGTGTGACGAAGCTGCTCCGGCGAACCGGCACCAGAGCAGCACATGGAAACGCTGTTTACCTTCCCGCTATAAAGCGGTACCTATTTATCTACTTGCACTTAAGGGTGCTTTCGAACTGCTAGGTGGGCAGGAGCTGGGACTGAACGACGGGAGCTCACCCCGCCGCGGGGATTCGAACCGCCGACCATGCGATTGGCAAGTCCTAGGCGCTGAGGTTTTACCCACAGCGCCACCCGCGTCCCAGGAAAAATGTACAGGATGCTTTTTTTCCCCAGATGCAAGTGCACTACTTCCTCCTTAAGAATGGTAGATGCCACTCCCTCATTCTTGATCGACCCACTTGATCAACCCACTTTGGATAGATTGAATCAGCCATCTTGGGCAGGAGTTCAGAGAGAAGACAATTAGCTGGACAGTGACAAGCAAGCTGCCCACATTTTCAGACCGCAAAATCTAAAACTGATCCCATAAAGCCTAATCAGACAATACACTGAATGCCTTATTTGGACCTGCTACAATAGAGGTGGGAAACTGAATCTGGTTAGTAGGACATATTTTCCCACCTCCCGTGGGTCTCGTAAATCTCCTGATGTCAGATTACCCTTTTTGCTCATATAGGAATGCAGAGCCATTTTTGTTTTGTTGCTACAGATTTTGCATACATGCACACATACAAGCCCCAGTTTGGACATGATGACTTCCTTGCCAGTCCTACTTTCTCCCCTAACCAGACACTGAATGCCATTCTAAATGCCTGCCCACCCCTAGTCACTTATGGATTGCCACAAGAATCAGGAACTTGATTCTGCTTGCCAGCCAATAAGTGGTCATTGGCTGCCATTTCAAAAGACACAATGGAGTTCAGTGAAGCAGGGGCTGATCCAGTCTACACCAGGATGGAGGTGTTTTGCCTTCCTACACAGAAGCCTGCCTGTGAATTTAAAAGTACAGTGGTGCCCCGCAAGACGAAATTAATCCGTTCCGCAATTTTTGTCGTCTAGCGAATTTTTCGTCTTGCGAATCACGAAATCCCATAGGAATGCATTGAAAATCAATTAATGCGTTCCTATGGTCAAAAAAAGTCCAAACAAAGCCAAATTTGGTACAACAACAGTTTATTAACTGCTCTTTAAAGTCACACATACTGTAAAGAGCAGTTCAAAAATTTAAGGGAAAATAAATTAACTTTATAAACAAAACATGTCTTTGTTTTTAGACAAAGAAAAAAAAGTCGCGAGACGTTTTCGTCTTGCGAAGCAAGCCCATAGGGAAATTCGTCTTGCGAGGCAAATCGAAAAAGGAAAAACCTTTCGTCTAGCGAGTTTTTTGTCTTGCGAGGCATTCGTCTTGCGAGGTACCACTGTAGTGCAGTGTAAGCATGTACGTGGATCAAATTTGGTGGCTGGGCCTATGTGGAGAATGCAGGAGCTGCCTGAGACTCATTTTTCTATATTACTTGAGTGAACAAGCAGTTGGCCATGTGCCAAAGACAAGCAGCAGCTGGAGGTCACCCCTTCTTTCACTCTCTCACACTCTTGCCCAAGCAAACCTTAGTCCTGTTAGGTTTCAGGCAGGGTGAAAGGGCAGGAGGTAAGCAGGAGACCGTGAGAGGGAAGAGCAAGAAGCAGCTGGAAGAAGGAAATGCTCAGTTCCTGTTCTTCGGGTCATTGCCTAGAGCAGCTGGGCGGGCACTTATTTTCTTCTCATCAGCTCCCTAAATCAGAGAACCTATATGGACTGTTAAATAGATTTTTAAAGTGAGTACTATAGTGCTAACTATATCCTTGACATTAGCATAAATTTTAGGTAGGTTTCACAGGTGAACTGGGCAAGTGATCTGGGGCCAGGACTGGAGGGAAACACAGAGTATTTCTACTGAAATAATCATCACAGTATATAGCCTCAGTTCACATCACCTAGCATACAGTCCATGCACAGAGTTGCTTGTGAGGAGCTCCACACACTTGCCCATCAAACAGAAGATTGGTGCTGGGTGAGAGGAGGCCTGGAATGACATCAAGCAAGATTAGAACTGCCTCAATGGCAAATCTATTCCTGAGAGCATCAGTCATCTTTTGTGTTGGCCATTTGAAGTTGATAGACAATAAAATAAGAGTTCTGATCAGAAATCTGACTTGCTCTGGCAGGACTTGTCTACAGAAGGGGAAAGTACAAAGAGAACCCTTCCTTGCCACTGACTTTTTGGCTTGCAAGACTTAGGGACACAGTTGTGATTTAGGGATTGTATCCATCTTGACTAATACTCATTGAGGAATTAATCATTAATCAAACTGTCTTTTTTTAAGCTTTAATAAACCTTGCTTCCCTCCTTTCCTTTAAAGTGAGCTGCACACATCTGATAGCTTCCATTAATTTGCTATGGGCCTGCTACACATTGATAACTTGAATATCTTAAGACCATGTAGGCCTCAGGGCAATATAACAATACACTCTTTCCTTCAGCTGGAAAGTAGGTGGAAAAAGAGAGCTAGTATCATTCCTAGGAGTTAGACAAAGGTGTTTGGTTGCACTGTGTGGGCACATTGGAAGGAAAACTTGCAAATAATGGGGTCAGCCTTTGCAGAGGCTGGGTTTCCAGTCCCTTTACTCCTTAGCAGTCCCTGTTAAATCTGATCCTTTGTTTTAAGGGTCTGCCTGGCCCTTATGGGCAGCTGCAAATGGCAGTTTCTAAACGATCTTCACGCCAACTCCGTTGGTGCAGCAAAAACATCAAAGCCTATAATTCACGCCCTCCTGCGTGCTGTGCCTCACAAATGTTGAACCTTTGATGTGTACACCCCCTTTCTCCTTGTTACCTGCACATGGGGGCTAGTCTGTGCTGACTCTTTGCAACAAGATGCCAGACCTGCTCAGTAAGGCAGTTTTATAGGGCATCTGCTGTCATTCAGTGTTTTTGCCCATTTGACGGGACATCTGTGCAACAGTAGAGAGGGGGAGGGGAGGTGGGGACAGCTGCTGAACAGCACCTAGACCCTTTCCCTCAGCATACACACCTGCAAAGAAGTGGATAGACTTTGTACCAGATGTACCATGTCCACTCTTTAACAATTCATGCTGTGGCAGAGAACCCTCTGCCTATTGCCCTGTGCCTATTAATGTTCCCCTCAGAGAGCTCCGTGTCTTACTTCTTCTTTGCTTTGGAGTTTGAACTTGGTTGCATATACTAGGAAGTCTCCTTTTGTGGGGGGGATTGGGGATGTTAGCATTTGCTCCATGATTACTGCTTTCTATAACAATGAAGAAGAAGAAGAGTTTGGATTTGATATCCCGCTTTATCACTCCCCGAAGGAGTCTCAAGGCGGCTGACATTCTCTTTTCCCTTCCTCCCCCACAACAAACACTCTGTGAGGTGAGTGGGGCTGAGAGACTTCAGAGAAGTGTGACTAGCCCAAGGTCACCCAGCAGCTGCATATGGAGGAGCGGAGACAATTACAAATCTACCGCTCTTAACCACTACACCACACTGACTCCCAATGATGACAATGTTTGCTATGAGAAGAACAGGAATGGCTGACAAGCTTCTCTGAATCACCACTTCTGCCATTTGCAGCTTTCTCTCTACTGTTTTACAGCCTTTTGGGAGGACTGGGCATGTTCTGTTACAGGAGTGGAGAAATTCAGGAGGCGAAATACACCTCTTCAGGCTTATCAGTGTTCAGGACAGTGTTCATGAAGCTACCAGCATGAGTTTGACCAAACTGCGGGAGGCAGTGGAAGACAGGAGTGCCTGGCGTGCTCTGGTCCATGGGGTCACGAAGAGTCGGACACGACTAAACGGCTAAACAACAAAGTTTGTGTAGGTAACAGTGAGGTCCAACTTTCTTGGCTTGGTCCTTATATAAATTGAGGGTTCAACATCAAAGGTGTCCAAAAATCTCTCAATTGTAGGGATTTAGAGGCAGGTGTCTGAAGGGTTTCTATTTATCATCAAGGGTAAGAAGTTTGAAAAACAATACTGTAGAAGAATAGATTGTTTTAATAGTTCCTGTATACTACTTAGATGTTTTACTACAATCAACTAGTATATAATTTTAGTTAAATAAAATAAATAGAGCAATGCAGAACTGTAACAGCTCAGTTTACCTTTCTTCTTGCTCCCAGTATGAAAATTCCTGAGTGGATGAGATGCAGGCTTTATTTTGTTTTCCTGATGTTCTCTTACCTGCTCATTTCCACATTTTATGTGCTCTTTCACATGACGTAAAAGCCACATCTGGAAGTCTAGTGGAATCTAACAGAAGTTGATCTCTGATTTCCATGTTAATGGTTTCCAGAAAAAAATCCATTTGCAACCCTGTAACCGGGCCGGGGTAGGGTGGGACTGCAGGAGTTTTCTGTTGCAATTTCACATGACAAAATTTGGGTCAGTACCCTGGCATACAGTTCTTTCCTGCTGTTTAAAAATTAGTGTAACATGGCAATGTACCGATAAAAAAACCACAGTTCCATAATGCAACAGGAAGGGAAAGGGAAAGGACCCCTGAATGGTTAAGTCCAGTCAAAGGTGACTTTGGGGTGCGGTGCTCATCTCGCTTCAGGCCAAGGAAGTCAGCATTCGTCCACAGATAGCTTTCTGGGTCATGTGGTCAGCATGACTAAACTGCTTCTGACGCAGTAAAACACCGCAACGGAAGCCAGAGCACATGGAAACACCATTTACCTTCCCGCTGCAGCGGTACCTATTTATCTACTTGCATTGGTGTGCTTTCAACTGCTAGGCTGGCAGAAGCTGGGACAGAGCAAACGGAACAGGTAATGCAATGCAAAAAGTATGTTAGAAATTGGGACAGAAGGTCTAGCACTATAACCAAAAGAAGCTAATGAAATAAACCTCTTGCCTGAATGTAGTCACAGCTTCACACTGAAGCTGGACACTGGATATATGCACCTGTTTATAGGCCACCTACAGTAGCCGGGCACTTGCGTTTTTCAAGAGAAATGTGCTGAAAGCCCTGCAAGTTCTGTGGGACACTAGGCTGTGAATCATGCAATTTGCCTCTTTGTTTAATCACACTCAGCTGGTTTAGTTCTCCAATGTCAACATATATTATCTACTTTAAAAAGGTGTTTTACAGGCTTAGGAGTTCTAAATATCATTTATAAATAATTAATTCCACAATTGAGCTTCATGGAAGAAGGATAGCTCTTCATTATAATACCTGTGCCTTTTGAAATATCACTGTTATTTATTGTGGCACCTCTGTATCAGAAGGAATTAGTGTACTCTGGAGGCTATAGTGTGTAATCTTGCATCGTTTCTAACAGGAGCTGATGGAGAGACTAGCTTAAAATGGTGGGTTCTTGCCACTTAGATTTTTTAGGAGCAGGTTAACTGCACTTGGGATGTTATGTAACCCATGTGGATCAGATTTGGCACGATAAGTACATGTCTGAATCCATTCTAAGCCACCAGTACTTGTAGAGAAGCTGTTGGAGGTCGCACTTACTGGCTCAAGTGTGTCCCTTAGTATTCATCTTTAGAGTATCCCATTGGCCAATTTGGGAATAAGAATTGGGCCATTTTAGCTCTGTAATTCACAGCAGATTGCTATTGTAGTGGGTGGAACAAGCTGAAAACCAGATCCTCCATTTGAGGAATGAGGTGGTGGTGGTGGAAGGGCTGGAATTCTCCATCCCTCCCATATTATTTGTCAAATTATGACCAGTTAGCTGATGATATAAGATGACATAATAAAAAGCATTGCTTAATAGTTTTTAAAATTAATCAGGTTTGTGTTCTGTGGCTGTGTATTTACCAGAGCATTAATGCACACATGGGTGTTGCCCCATTTCCTTCCCTACCTCCTTTAACTTCAAGGGCCAATTTTATTATTTTTTTAATGCTTTTTTTTGCAAGAGCAGTTCTGTGCAAAACAACACACACACATACATACATGTATATGTATATATGCATTTACTGTGTAAGTGCTTTCAGCAGCAAGCAGTAAAAAGAGGTGCACTTCATCCACTTCTTTGAGATGATGGAAAGAACATGACTAGATGATGAGCACCCAGCAAAATGTAATCACATTCATTTTACAAAAACAACAACAGCACTGCAGTGCATCCACACTTGAGAAACATGGGATTTTATTTTGGATTTCCTCCTCTTATTGGATTATCGACCCATTGGGAAAGTACAAATTAATTGAGGGGAAGTGCAGGCTTCGATAAGGACAGTGTCATGTGGATGATATGAAAAAACATGCATATGTGGATCGCGTCCACTTCAAACTGATGTGGTACATACACTGTGATTTCAAATAATGGAAGATTATTCAGTGTATATCATTTTTGATTAATTCTAGAAATGTTATACTGTATATGCAAGGTGCCAATGGAAGGAAAGGGGAAGACATGTGACTACCCCTCTTCATAAACAACCCTCTCTTCTCTGCATCTGGTTGTAACCTTTCTGACATTCAGCACATCCCTGCCCTGCTTTGTTTTGACTCCTGACAAGCCTTTCAATTTGCTCTTTTCTTTGAAGAGCTGAGAAGTCATCAGTAGCCCCTCTCCTGCTCTCTCCTCTCAAATTATTGAGCGCTGGTGTTGAGTTTCAGCCCTGGCGGACATGAATGGGGCAGCACCATTGATCCACAGGGCTCAAGTTCAGCTGGCTGCCAGTGTGACCCTATTCCTGAGTGGGTTGTGGCTGCCTCAGCTTACAGTGGCTCTTGCTTCTTTATGCAAAGGGACAAGAAGGATCCTGGGGTTCTTTGTGTCTACATGTATATATCTATGTGTGTGAACTGTTATTGTATCATGAGATGGAAAGGCAGGTGCCACAGCATGCTTGAAGCTGGGAGTCAGGCAGAATGAACAATACTTGGAACAAGGCTATGCTGTGACGACTTCAAGGAAGTGTGCCTGTTTCAGTGTGCATGTGCAGCATGGGGTCAGCAGCTTAATTTTAATTCCAAATATTTACAATAAAGCAAATACTGGCATTTTGTCCCTTATCCTATATTTATGTTACTTCTGTGTCCCCGCCCCCAGTTCCCTATTGCATAAATGTGCATTGAGTTCTGATTCAGAGAATCACAAAATACTCTTCACAAAAGAGAGTTACACCAGTCATCAAGGAAAGCTTTTGAATTTCTTTATTTGTAGGGACGGAAAGACTTCGAGAATGTGGGTGCTGAGAAGGAAATTGGCTCAATACTTTGTAACAACTTAGACATCTAATTGTTTGTCAGGCATCTTCGTGAGGGCAAATCCATTGGTCTAGATAAAAAGTTAGGACTTTGCAGTGCCAGGTGAGAAATGTGAAAAAGAAAGATAAAGCTGTACTGTATTGCTCAGTGGGACAATTACTGTGTGTAATTTTAGCCTGAAAATAACTTCTAGATGAAGGGTGTGTTTAACTATTTTCTACGCAACCACTTTCTCTCTAAAACTCACCCCAACACCTGTTTCCCCTCTACCCCCACAGAGTTCCTGATCCATATTTGAGAGGTTTACATGGTTTTGCAACCCTATGAAGAAGAGGAAGCAAGTGGAAGTGGTGGTGGATTTCCTCTCCTGTAGCTTTGTCTATATGAATCACCATTTTCTCAGGGTCCATTACAGTGGTGCCCCGCAAGACAAATGCCTCGCAAGACGGAAAACCCGCTAGACGAAAGGGTTTTCCGTTTTTGAGCTGCTTCGCAAGACGAATTTCCCTATGGGCTTGCTTCGGAGTGTTCCAATTTTTTCCCCGCTCCCCCCCCCCTTTTTCTAAGCCGCTAATAGCCTTTTAGCCGCTAAGCCGCTAAGCCTTTAATAGCCGCTAATCCGCTAAACCGCTAATAGCGCTAATCTGCTAAGCCACTAATAGGGTTGCTTCGCAAGACGAAAAAACCGCTAGACGAAGAGGCTCGCGGAACGGATTATTTTCGTCTTGCGAGGCACCACTGTACAATATGGTTGCAGTATAATGCATAATTTGGCCCTTTGCAGATCTCTGGGTTCCATTCTTACTTGTTGTTAAATCTGTCTCCAGAATCTTTGACCTTGCTGCATATCTTTATACCACCACATCTGGTCCAAGATCAAAGGTTGGCTTTTTAGAGAAGTTCAAATGCAAGCTTATGAAAGATAGAGTGGTTTGTTTCCTTAATAATAATAATAATAATAATAATAATAATATTTATACCCCACCCATCTGGCTGGGCTTCCCCAGCCACTCTGGGCAGCTTCCAACAAAATATTAAAATACAGTAATGCATCAAACATTAAAAACTTCCCTAAACAGGGCTGCTTTCAAATGTCTTCTAAAAGTCTGGTAGTTGTTGTTCTCTTTGACATCTGGTGGGAGGGTGTTCCACAGAGCGGGTGCCACTACTGAGAAGGCCCTCTGCCTGGTCCCCTGTAACTTGGCTTCTTGCAGTGAGGGAACCGCCAGAAGGCCCTCAGTGCTGGACCTTGGTGTCCAGGTAGAACGATGGGGGTGGAGACGCTCCTTCGGGTATACTGGACCAAGGCCGTTTAGGGCTTTAAAGGTGAGCACCTTTAAAGTTGTAATGTATTTTGCAATTCTTGATTCTCTTAATAGAAGTCAATGTTGAATCCCTTCCATCTTCTTTATAGTCCAGTCCAATGAATTCCCTTTATATTTTCCTCAGTACATTTCTGTTTTTGTACATTAACCATAGTCTAAGCAAAGTAATAAATCTAAGTACACACATATTCCTTGCTGTACAGCCTCTGAGACAAATAGAGAAAAGTGTTCTTTTTCTTTTTTGCTATAGGTCCTGCTGCCAGAAATGGTTGACTGACCAGTCAGTGAGAACCGTTTTTCACAGCTTCCCCCCTGTTGTTTGGGACAGCAAGACTTTAGTCTTAGGCTAGAATCACAGGGAAGTATTTCACATTGATTAGCTAGTCAGTGATGAAAGATGCCTAAAGCAAGACAAAATAAGGTAAATAACTAGTTTTGAGAACGTCAGTAGAGAACAGCTGTAGACACTTCCGTGTGTTGCTTGGAAATGATATTTTCTATCTCACTCCGCCAATGGAGATAGCAAACAGTGTGTTGTTGGCATCCATTTACCCTGAGAGAAAATGGAGTGTGCCTCCAAGAGTGAAGTCAAGCCGCTGTGTTAGCAACACCAAAGTGACCTCCCCAGGGCACAAGCCTGGGCAGTGTATATGGAGGTCCTGGGCAGCCCAGACGACAACCCTCCTCTTGGCCTTCCTGATGTGGTCCAAAGGAAAGCAGAGCAATATGTTTGGCACCTTTTTGATTGCAGGAGTTGCTGGAAAGATGTGTACAAGGTGCCATCCAACTGTCTTACCGACTCCATTCCAGATTTGTTTAGGATTTACTTACTAGCGTTTGCTTCTCCTGAAGATATCCTGCAAGGCAGCAGAGGTTTAGGTTCAGAATTTTCCTTCTCCTAGATGGGCTACCTTCCCAGGTTGATGAACCCCATCTGCACCTCACTTCCCTCCATAGCATGTGCAGAAATCACCTTCTTGACTGGTGGATCCACTCAATCCACTGGAGCCTGTTTTCACATGCGGGGGAAGTCCCTAACTCACTAAGGATCTGACACCAATCAGCTACCCTCACCTGGTTTAGCTGTCCCGTTGAAGCCCCATCCTGTTATCCACTTACGTTTCTCCCGTACTGGCCAAACCTGGAGACAGAGGGTGGAATTCAGTATCATTCTATTACAAATGTTCTGTCTGCACAAGTATATCTTCTTGCTAGATTAAACAATCCTCCCTCCCCCCCCATATGCTGTACTGGGGGTTCTTCTGACCCTCCTGTCAATTTCTTGGGGGGCACACTGTGGGGAGATGAGGGAAAGCTCTAAAGTGCAAGCAGAAGTCCTTAAACAGCGCTTCTGCTGATGAGGTTCATTAAATGACTCCTGCTCAGTGTTTTAGTCTGGGTAAATGTTTGGCCCAGCAGGGCTGTTCTTGTGTATATGATGTGAAATTGAGTAGCTCTCAGTTCAACTAGAACTGTGGGTTCGCCTGGCCATACCTATCACATTCGTTATATCAGGAGCTTCTCTCTTGGGTTTGTTTTGCTCATGTTTCTAAGGGGGGAGAATGCAGCTGTAGTGGTGACAGGTTTTGCAGCTGGCCTGGGAGGACCCAAACACGTGCTTTTAAGAGGAAGGAAAAAGTGCAGCTTTTATTAAACAATAGCATATCTTCAAATTGGATTATGGCAAATTTTCAGGGACACCACAGCATTGATTGGCTGGCCTGGAGTGGGAGAGGCTATGCATAGGCACGCCAGCGCGTGTGCAATCGGATCTCTTCCATTAGACTGATCAATAACTGCTGTGCAAGGGTGGTGGTGGTGTGGAGTGTTGACAAAACTGAATAAATATAGATGTGAGAGCTGAGAAATTGCATTACAACCAGAGGGTCCAAGCACAACACACATAACCCTTTCACCTCGCCACCCAGATTCCTGGGAGGGTTAACTCTTTCAAGGGCAGGGGCATGGCACTGGAAGAACCAAAGGTAAAGAAACACTATGTCACAGACTGGGTGTCCCAGACCCTTCAGCTTTTTTGACAGCTGCTCCTTGCTTGCTACCCCTTTTTCTCTTGTCTTCCCATCTGATGAGAGAAGCCCTACACATCAAGTGAGGGAGTAGAGAACCCACTCTACCCTCCCATTGCTTTATCCTTTCAAGAGGCAGCCTCTGCCTTCTTCAAGATTTACCTCTACCTCATTTCCATGACTTCCTCTAAGACTGACAAGCATCAGGAGGCATCTGAAAACCTGCAGCCTTTTATCATGCCCATTGTAACTCACCTTCAGGACCCCCCACCCCCAAGCTGATTACCAGTTGAGCTACTTGCAAGCAAGCAAGTAAACAATCTAGCAGCTGCTTCTCCACACACTCCATTGCCATGGATGTTGTGCTATGGAGTTCTGTTTCCCAACTCTGCCACTCTGGGCTACAATTATTTTGTTCTGCAAATGCTTGGTCAAGAATCAGTTCAGCAGGGATGAAGGAGTGAGTGCCTGTCCCTGGCAAAAGCCAGGGTTATTATTTTACACCAGTCAACATACTGCTCAGTAAGTAGGAGAACA